>NW_007249415.1:284858-298454 GCF_000164805.1 Carlito syrichta | reverse complement strand
GGCCACACCCCTGTTCCACGCCCCGCCCATCCGGAGCCGCGGAGTCGCGCGCCTATGGTCACCTCGACCGCCCAGCTTCGGGGACCCACGGTCCCTGGCCAGGCCCCACCCTGTTCTCCCTCTTGAGAGCTTCGCCCTCGGATTCGGCCCTGGCGGTGTCCCCAAGGCATGTTGTGTATCCCCCTTCTCAGTCCTCATTTTCAGGGGCAATCGCTCCCCCTACATCGCTTTGGGTGCTGGGTCCTGCGTCTAGCGTGTGGAGGTAGCACGGGAAGGAGCGGCTGTGCCTTCCCCAGGGGCGCGCTCCGAGGACTCTGATCCGTGTGAGAGCACTGCTGTCCTTTCCCTGGCAGTTCGTTTCCTGCCGCGCCCATCGCGCCTCGGGTGTGCGTGCACCTGGCTTTCCCACTCCTCTCCCTCACACCCCCAGGTGTGTGCCCACTCCTCCCCATGGAGCCTTGATGTGTGCCCACCCTCCCCATGGAGCCCAGGCCATGCTGGCTGGGGCGTGCACCCTTCACTCAGGTGCACTGGCCATTCGGTCTTGGAAGGCCTGAGGCTGTGTTCGCCACATAATGGAAAGAGAGCCTCAGGGAGCACTTCCTCTGTACTGTCGGGCTCTGTTTTTTTGACGGATGGAAGATGGTCCATAGAGCTGAATGCTTTGCTGGAGACACCACCTTCCCTTCACAGACAGAGGCTGAAGTAGGATGGAACCTTTCTGAAAGGCTTGGTTAGCACCTCTGTGGATGTCTGCACTTTACCTGCTGTGGTCAAACTCCAGGAGCCTCCTCTCTTCAGATGCAGTCAAGAGGCTTTTGCTTTTTCACATTTTGACTCCAGCTGAGCCTTTTGTACTACTCTTTCCAGCCCAGGTCAATTGAATAAATGTAAATCCTAGGCCAAGGACAGTGTCCTTTCTTTATGTGTTTTTAGATGATTTCCTTTTAATGAAGTCTGAATATGAGAAAAATACATGTAATGATAATTTTCACAAAGGTGCTTAAACTTAACTTTGCCTGTGGTCAACTCCATGGTCCATTTTGACTGAACAGACTTGCTTCATTCCAGAATACCTATGATTGCCACCTCGGCTGCTCTTGCTGAGGGTCCCCCAGTGTTGTTGAGCCATGGCTCTGCACTGTTGGGAGCAGCTCTCTTCTGGAACTTTGAGGAAGGGCAAGAAGTGGAGCCCCAAGGCCCAGTGGCAGTGGAAATCAGGCAGTGAAGCAGATTCTGCCTACCCTGAATAACTGAGACAGAGGATTGACCAAAGCGAATTGAGTTGTCTTTAGGGCTTCATTTTTATCTCCTGCATTCACTTGCTCATTAGAAATTCACCAGGAGTCTGGGACAGACTGGCTGTTTCTGGTGTTCCTCTGTTGGAAGACAGAGCTACTGTGGACCTGTCCTGCTCTGCCCCAGCCTCTGCCCAGCTGTGACCCACTGCCTTGTGTTATATCTGGGCCCAGCTTCTGTTTGTTTGAGCATACCCATGTTCTCATGCTCTGGAGAGTGAGGAGAGGTCTTCCAGAGGGGGGTGCCCAGTGCCATCCTATCCTTGAGCCATTCATGTGCCCCTCCCAGGGCCCTTTTCATGGTGCTGGTGTCCATATTCTATCATGCCACTCAGGCAGCCCTCAAGCTGCTGACCTTCCAGGAGTGGACAAGGATGCCTGATCGCTGATCCAGGACTGGATTGGGCAGGTGTGTGCCACCCCAGGATGCACACCTTCACACTAATGGCTGCAGCCTTTTGCTGACAGGACCCCTCAGGCCACACCAGCTGCCTGGACAGAGCTGCACACCTCCCCAGGGTTTCTAGGTACTAGCATGTGTACAAATCCCAAGCTCAGCCATAGATGAACCTCCTTGGAACCCACTCTCTTTCCTTAGGCATCATTGGGACAGGTGTCCAGGGAGAGGGATTAGGGCTAGGAAGGAAGGAGAAGCAGTTAGAAAAGGAGCTGGGAGCATGTGTGTTGATCTGGGCCCAGATGCCTAGGCCCAGCTCCTAGTGGCATCAGCTCCAGGCACCTGTGCCGTAAGTAGCAGATGTGTGGGGTGAGAAGGCATGAAGGATGTTGTAGACCACCGTCCAGGCTTCATTTCCGGGTTGACCAGAAGGGGCACCTCATTGTTTCGCAAATCAATGGCTCCTGGATCCCCCAACAGTGCAGGTGGGCTGTGGGGTACCCCATTTTCTGTTCAGACTGAGCTGCCCCAAAGTTGGCTCCTGGCCCTTAACATGAACTTGTTGCATCAACTCAAAGTGATGGGCAGCAAGAAACTCATGATATCCAGCTTCAAGTATACCTCAAGTAATATGAAAAGAAAGTGTATGGATTACTACCTCTCTGATAGAACCTCGTGAAACTGGAAGCCACTTGGGGTATGGCTCCTTCTCATTTGCCGTCAGGACAGCAGAGGAGCCTGGACTGTGTGGTGGGTGTGGCTGTCCAGTGGGTTCCTGCAATCACTGCTGCACACCACATTCTTCGTGTCAGGAACCCTTTGTTCTGTTTTTGTTTTATACCAGTACCATGTAACTGTGTAATCTGTGGAGATGTGTTTTTATTAGTTCCATGAAAGCAATTTTAAAAGAAGGATGGATTTTCTCTGATTTCCCCCTAGATCTATCAAGCAGGATTTTTGTTTGAGTTAATGTGTCAGGACTCTAGATTTACATTGATTTTTCTCACACATGTATGCTTAACAAGTGGAAGTTAAAAATAAATTCTGTGTAAAAGTAAAACAGTCACATGAGCGACTCTGAGTTGCTGGAGAATTAGGTTGCTGCTAATGACTTAAGAAAACCCAACAATTACCTTAAGCCTTGCCCTCTAAAATCAGAGCTCTTTCAAGACATGGTTTTGGCTGCTTCTGTCTCTGCAGGAGGGAGTGAAGACTGAGAACGACCACATCAACCTGAAGGTGGCCGGGCAGGATGGCTCTGTGGTGCAGTTCAAGATCAAGAGGCACACACCGCTGAGCAAACTGATGAAGGCCTACTGTGAGAGACAGGTGCGGCCCACAGAGGCTGGCAGGGACTGTGCCTGTGTCTCCCCAAGTGCCAGATCGGCCCTGGTTCCCAGACATCCTAAGAGCCTGAGTGTCCCACAGCACTAGTGCTTTGCTCTCTAGGGCAATCCCTGTGCTTCCTTCCTTCCTCAGACACAGTAGGTTGTTGCTTATTCTGTAGATTTCTCCCAGGCTGGGTCTTGCTGGCAGCAACTCATCCTTGTGTTCTGGGACATTGACAGAGAGCTTGCTCAGATAACCATGTGGGTTTTCCTCCCAACAAGACAGTGCCCCAGGTAGTGGTGTGTTCTCCATCAGGGCACACTGTCTGTGATGTCCTCTGATGTGAATGGTCACTCAGGCTGAGGCTCAGGTCTTCCCATTCCTCAGGGGCTGCAGAACAGCACCTGCTCGTGCAGCCTGCTTTTCCTTCCTCCTGTAGACATGTTCCCTCAGTCAGTGTGGCTTTCCACTGTGTTCAGGAGAGGCAAGAAGATGCCTGATTCTCTCCTTGATCAACTGGTTTCCAGATGGTGAACTGGCTCTCCAGCACCCTCCCACAGTGCCCATGAGAGCGGCCCTTCCAGGTGTTCCTGTGAGTGTGATGGTAGACTTGGTGCTTGCTGCATCGGTCTACTGTTCCTGTTGATGCTCCTATGGACCCACCTTTGACTGTGGGTGCTCCTCCAAGCTGCCCTTCCGGGCTCTGCTCCCTGGCTGCTGCCTGCAGTGTAGGGGTACCCCGGCTCCCTACCGGCTTCTTACCCCTCCTGCAGTCAGTTGCCTTTCTCCAGGCATATCATTCCTTTGAGTGGGAGCTGGCATTTCAAGATGCATCGTGGGAGGCTGCCTTTCTTTCCCACGTTGTTGCCCAGGCTGGAGTGCAGTGTCATACTCATGGCTACTGTAGTCTGGACCTGCTGGGCTCAGGCGATCCTTCTGCCTCAACCTGGGACTACAAGTGTGTGCTACCTTGCCCAGATGATTTTTTGATTTATTGTAGAGATGAGATCTCGCCAAGTTGTCCAGGCTGGTCTTGAACTCCTGGGCTCGGGCAATCCTCTCTCTCCTCCACTTCCCAAAGTGCTAGGATTACAGGCATGAGCTACCACATCCAGCCAGTTGCCTTTTTATTTTACTCTCTTGCCTTAGGATTTTTGAAGTCATAAACAGTTTTACAAAGTTGTTGCATTTCCTCCTTTCCGCTCTGGCTTTTTAAGCCCTACTCTGCCAGGCAGTCACTGACTTGTTTTCTTGTCCTTTACTGTCACAGCACACTCCTACTCCTCTTCCTCATGTTTTTATGGCAGCTCTTGTTTTCACCTTTGAAAGGTGAGCTGGTGCTTTCTGACACTGTTGTCCCCCAGCCCTCTAGTCCTCCCAGCAGAGCAGGCTGGGCTGTCCTTGCGCCAAGTCTCCGCTCTGGGTTGGTCCCAGTCTGTTGTATGAATTTGATGCTTGGGTGACTTCCTGGATGTCCCCTGAGCCCCCACACTACTGCAGATTACCTCCCTTTAGGTGAGTGAGTATCTACACGACTTGGGGTTCTGCTCTGCCCAGTGCCCTCCTGTCTACCCTTCCTGCCCCTGGGCTGGCTGCTTCCTGAAGCCTTGGTCAGAATCCTTTGGACACATCCTCTACTTCCTTCCTGTGTCTCTCTGGATTCATCTTTGCCACCCTTTTTCTGGGACATATCCTCTAGTGTCTTGTTAGAAAGGGCATGTGAGATGCAGTGGCAATGAGAACCATGTGACTGAAAAGGACTTTTGCTTTTTCTAAACCTTCACACTTTAATACTTGGCTGCATGGAATGTTTTAGGTGGAAACCCATTTTCATTTTGCTTTCAGTGTTAAAAGCAAGAGGTTCAGTGGCTTTCTGATTCTCTGCCCTTTGTATGTAATTGGGTCTTTTCTTTGGGACCATGTCTGGTGTTTCACAACCGTGGGTCCAAAGGAAGCTCATCTTATCACTCATTTTACTGGGACTTTCTGGCCCTTTTGGTCTCGAAGTTTATTTTTATTCGGGAAATAAGCCTTGCAGCAGCTCTTTGATAATTTGTATCCTTCTCTAGATGCTGCTCCCTCTGTGAAACTCCTGCTCCACCTCGAGCTAACTGTCCTAGATGCCTTAGATCTGCTTTTCCTCCAGTTTTGCATTGGTTTTATTGTTGCTGTTGATCTTCTTTCTGGGAGGTTGGCATGACCTTGTCTTTCCACTTTATCTGGACACTCTTAGTTTTGTCATGGTTTTTAATTTTTCCAGAAGTTCTTTTTTCTTTCTGTTCTTTGAGTGTTTTTTCTTCAGCACCTTGTCTCTTTCTGGATATGCTATTATTTTTTGCCTCTCAAAGAATTTGAATCATGTGTTACGTGGGTGTGTGTATGTGGTTTGTGTATGTGTGTGGTGTGTACATAAGTGTGAATGCTATGTGTATGTATGAGTGTGGAGTGCATGTGTGTACATGTGTATGAGTACATATATGTATGAGTACATATGTGTATGAGTGTGCATTTGTGTGCATTGTGCATGTGTATGAGTGTGCATGTGTGAATGTGTGTGGTGTGTGCATGTGTGTATGAGTGTGTGCGTGTATGAATATATGAGTGTGTGAATGTGTGTATGAGTATGTGTGTGGTGTGTGTGGGTGTGTGGGTACGTGTGTTGTGAGCACTCTCCTGCCTCTGTCCCTCCCCTTTGCTGCTCTTCCTCCCACATCTGAATCCTCCCTGACCACGCATTCACCCTGGCTGCCTGCTTATATGCAAGCATAAAGCACTGAGGAGCTAGTGAGAAGTTGTGTATGAGGGTGGGCATGTTGGCAGGGTGCGACCTACCCGGCTGGGGTTCTGGAGAGGAGCCCAGATGCTGCAATCTGATACTGGTGTGGTGGATGTGTCCTGGGGGTACATCTGGGGAGGGGCTTGGTGGCAGCATTGGGGGGCCCTGGCTTTCACTGGCCTGCTTGTAGCTGGTAACTCATCCCTGGTGTCCTAAGTCCACAACTCTGCATCCCCATCTCCAGAAAGGAGACTTCCTGTGTGCTGCCTGTGGGAGGGAGAGTTGTCTGGCCTCTCAGGCTGGGGCGGGGGGTATCTGGATATGACTTTCAAGCAGTCATTCAGAATCAGCTGTGTGCTACATCTCTGCCTCACAGGCCAAGGTGCCCCAGTCCCTCAACCTTGAGACCCCAGGCCCAGTGTCTGTCAGTCTACCAGCATCCAGCCCATGGTGGCAGCCTCTGTCTACTGGCCCATCCCTCTCCCATTCCCTTTGTCCTTGCTGTTGGTGCCTTTTCTGCTTCTTTATGCCATTTCAGTGGGGTTTCAGGAGGGAGCAGAGATGCACATTTAGCCATTTAACCCTGTCTGTCCTGTCAGTGCAGTGAGAAGTGATTGTTAGATGACATGTTTCTGCCCCTGACATGTTGACCTGTTCCTCTAATGATGCAGAACAGCTCCATACTCTCCTTTTTGGGTGGAAAATGCCCCTCCTTCTTGCTGCCCTCCTCAAGCCACTGTTCTCTAGCCTTATACAGTTGTTATCCTGTCCCTCACTGGCACCCAATGTGTTTGTTCCTGAGAACTTTCTAAAGAGAGAGATGGTGGTGCCAGCATAGGGGTTCTGCCCAGCTTCTGGAAGGAAATGAGAGGGTGGGCAGGTCAGGATACCAGAACGAGAAGATTGTGGAAAAGTGCTGTCTGAAAGTGCTAGTGTTGGGGCAGCATGTGAATGAGACTGTGGCCTGCTGGTGAGTAAAAATTCAATTAGGTCACAAGCCTGAATATTCAGAATGTTGATATTTTGCTATAAATATTTGATTTTTTGAATTAACTGTGCTATTTGGAAGTATTTAATGGCAATTGCTTTTCCTTTTCAGGGCTTGTCAATGAGACAGATTAGATTCAGGTTTGATGGGCAGCCGATTAACGAAACAGATACTCCAGCACAGGTATGGATGCAACTTCTTGTGTCCAAGGACTCCTTCCGACTTACATCACACCATTGCCATTTGCAGTACTCTAATTTGGGAATCACTAACTGGTGCTCTGACAACGCCTTAGTTTTATTTAATGATTTTAATTATTAGATTAATTTTAAAATTAAATTTTCTTTTTCTTTCTTTTTTTTTTTTTTGAGTTGGAGTCTCACTCTGTCGCCCAGACTGGAGTGCAGTGGCTGCTCCCGGCCACCGCAGACTCGCCTGCTGGACTCCGGTAATCCTTCCGCCTCAGCCTTCCGAGTAGCTGGAATTACAGGCATGCGCTATCACGCCCGGCTGATTTTTTGATTTATTGTAGAGATGAGGTCTCACTGCCCAGGCGGGTCTCGAACCCGCGGGCTCAGGCAATCCACTCACCTCAGCCTCCCAAAGGCGCGGGATTACAGAGCCCGGCAAAATTAAATTTTCAAATGAGAAAATAACTTTGTCAAACATCACCCTTGCTGGAGATGGAACCCAAGTGCTGGGCCTGAGCTCACCATGGGGACTGGGTAGATACAAGGACCACCCGCAGCTCCTGCCCACGTGTTGTCTGGACACTTAATTTGCAATTGTAGTTAGCTGTAGCTAAATGACTGGCTCAATTCTTGTGCCCTTTAAGCATTTTGCCCAAGTGACATGGGTGGAAAGCATGTACCATTGCATCTGATCATCAGTCAATGCAGCTGTTTCTTTTAGGCGTGTGCCCACCACACACAGGTTTGGGGTTATGATGCTGTATGTGGTGCTGTCCTGGACAGAGCTTTAGACTTGGAGATGGAAGTTCTGTTAACTTAGTTCAGGTTACAGCTCGTTGTTTGTTAACTGATGACCCTGTAACTGAGGGTCACTTAGTTTCTTGGAGTCTCCATTTTGTCTTTAAAATGGAGATAATGCTTGTTTTTTTTCCCCCTTCAAAGGTTGTAAGAATCCATCAGAATGTTTTATGTGAACATATTTTTACAAAATGTTTACTATTTAGGCGGGGTGCAGTGGCTCATGCCTGTAATTCCAGCACTTTGGGAGGCCAATGCAGGAGGAGCACTTGGGGCCAGGAGTTTGAGGCTCATTGATCTAAGATCATGCCACTACACTCTACTCTGGGCAACAGAGAGAGACTCTGTCTCTAAAATAAGTAAATAATATTCTATATTTAGTACATATTGAAACATCTGTAGCTACTTTAGGAAATCATAGTCCACTGAGACAGAGCATCAGCTCTGTGAAGGTTTACCAGGAAAAGAGGCTGCCAGGAGCTGGCAAGTGGGGAAGGCCTTGTGGAGTGGATGGGGCTTGACTGGGAGTCAGAGGCAGGATGTGGGCAGAGGGCCAAAAAGAGCATTGCCTGGAGGCTGTCTCTCCAGCCTAGCATCAGTAGGTGAGGGCAGCTGAGACCTGGGTGAGACTGCTCCCAGTCATGGTTAGTTTTGGTAGGAGTTGGCAAAAGCTGCCTTTTGCTCAGAGGATGGAAAAAGATCAGGGTAGGTGGTTTGGTGCCTACCATGTAAGGAGAAGAGAAGCAAGCAGGGAATGTTTGCCCCATCTGTGCCCTGGTCGTCTTCTACCACAGAAAGAAGCCAGTGGTGGACCCCTCATATGGGCCCTTCTTTTGTGGTCTAGTAGACTTTGAGTTTTACAGGCTTGACCCACTGTACTTTTTATAACATGAACGGCTCTCTCAGTTCCTTAGGTCTCAATGCTGCTAATTGGATGTTCTGAATTCAAATCTGATATTGTGTAATTTTCAGTAAGCATTTTAGGCATCTCAGTTTACTTGTTGGACTC
Organism: Carlito syrichta; assembly: GCF_000164805.1. Lineage (NCBI taxonomy): Eukaryota > Metazoa > Chordata > Mammalia > Primates > Tarsiidae > Carlito > Carlito syrichta. Next base: position 289,668 of record NW_007249415.1, on the reverse strand, counting down.
AGTTTTCTGTCAGTTAACATTTTAGCTTTGAATATTCTTTTGTAAGTTCTGTTGGGAAAACTTGGTGAATCATCAGGGCTTTGTGTAAGTGCAAATGACACCTCTTCCCTGCATGTTGTGCACAAGGGGACAGATGAGAGCAAAGTTGCTAGTGTCAGGGAACATGTGTGCCAATTAGCATTTTCCCTCCTTCTGAAGAGGAGAAAAACTAACAAGCTTCTCTCTCTCTCTCTCTTGTGCCTGTCGTGACAACTATGACAGCTGGAGATGGAGGATGAGGACACTATTGACGTGTTTCAGCAGCAGACAGGAGGCGCACAGGAGACCAGCCTGGCAGGGTGTGGCCTCTAGAGCCTGTCCCCAGCCCGTGCCATCCGTCCTTGCATTGCTGTTGAATAGTGAGCACATGACCATGCCATCAACAAAGGAGTCTGCGGACACTTGAGGACATTCACCAAAATAATTTCCTCTTTGACGTACTTCGAGTGCAACTCAAACTATGTGCAGGGATGAATCTACAACTTAAATTGGGCCAATAAGAATTGTTATCTTTGTTCAGGTAAAATGAGTTGCGAGGTTTTTTGGGTTTGTTTTCATTTTTGTTTTCCCACCTCCTATAACATTTTTTACCCCAAACTTGTGGCCTGAATGTTTGCTTTTAGTCTGTGGACAGGGATCTTCCTCCCAGTGTTGACTGTCCCCCCTCTGCTTACTCCAGTCCTATAGAGAACTTGCCTTCCCCGCCTGGGGCTTTGTATGTTGGATAGGTGTTGGGGACATGATGGAGATGGAAGGCAGAACGTCAGTTGCTATTTGTTGTAGGCACAGGTTATTAAAATGCTAAGTATTGCAAATGTAAGCTTCGCTAGCATGGTAAAGTTGAAGGGAAAATACTAGAATGCTTACAAGGTATAGACTAACTGAGCCCTTTGGTAATATGGCCCAAGTGCTCTGTGGTCCTTGAGTTTGTGTCCATCGGGGGCTGAAGCCCAGGACTCCCCCACTGTTCCCTGCTCAATACCTGGCATTGGTATAGGGGCAAGGAATGGCACTTCCAAAATTGGATTTTTTTTTTCTAAACATAGAAGAAAGTAAGTACCATATTTCTTAATTGGTAATGGTGTTGTGGCCTCAGATTTCTTCTATTTGCTTTTGAGAATAATTATGGTCTATACATAAAAAGTAAGATTAAGTATTATAAATTTGCAGTTGCGTTGTTGTGTAAAAGAGCTACTTCACAGTGTGGTTACAAATGAACCCACAGAAAGATGACTTCATGCTCTTCTTGGGGTTTGTGCTGTGCTGCTTCCAAATATGTATCGAATCTACACATTCGTATGGTGATTTCAGTTCTGTGAAATATTCTGGGATCTATACCAATTAAAGATTTTCGTAGTTCTGCCTGTTGTCCTTCCATAAGGATCCACTGCTGCTTGATGGCCATTCTCTGCCTTTTTTATAGTTGCCCGAACGCTGACCCATCCTCTCTTGCTTGCTTGAAATCTTGCTGAAAATGTTCTTGTTTCCTTTGTTTTGCTGTATGGGCTCGGGTGGGGTGTTTGCTGGCTCTGTTGTGATTATTCACCAATTTGTACATTATTTGTTGTCCTTTACTACTGTAAACAGTAAATATAGTTTGGTATTCTGTCTCTTGGCTTATACTTAACACTGCATTTGAAAGTTGGGGTGTGTGGTCCCAATTCAGTATTTGTCTGAACCATTCAGTGAGGCCACTAAGAAGCTTTGATTTAAGAACTAGTTGCTAGCAGGTTAATGTTCCTCTGACAGCTCACTTCTCCTCCTGGCAGATTGTCAATGCTGGCCGGTGTTTTTCCTGCTGAGGGGGCATCCTCTCACAGAGTCCTCCTAGCTGACACTGATCTGAACCGGCACTATGATGACACTTGGCTTTTCCTCTCCTGGTTTCCATGTGTAAAGAGAGGATGGACTTTGGAGGCATATGAGTCTGGATGTTAGTCTGGGGCATTTCAGTTGTTTTAGTGTTTGAAGTAAGCCTGTTTTCCTTCTTGCAGTTGACAGCCTACTCACTTATCTGCTTTAAAACAGAACTGAACTGACACTAATTTGACTTTAGGAATTTCCCAGTATACTAAGGTGTGACAAAACCAGGGTTGAAAATGATGTTGAGTGAGCACAAGTTGCAGAAAGATAGAGGGCAACATTGGAAACAAAGCACTCGATGCCCTTGCACCAGCCAGAGTATATGGATTAAGGCTCAGTACAGAGAGCCTGGGGGAAGGGGCTGTCAGAGTCCAGCAGTCAGCCCCTGAACCTGTGTGAGGAGATGGGTACATCCCAGGTGCTTTCTGTTAAATAGAAGAATGACCAAGAAGTGTTTCCGGATGCGTTAAACAGTGCTGCTTGAACTTCCACCCACAACACCTAACAATAGAAGAAAGAGCAGGATGTTCTTGTAAATTCACTTAAATTTTTTTTTTATACACGAGGTCTTGCTGTGTTGCCCAGGCTGGTCTCGAACTCCTGGACTCAAACAATTTACCTCAGCATCCCCAGTTGCTGGGATTACAGGTTCAAGCCACTGCACCTGGCAAGGCTGTTTTTGAGGTGGTCTTTTATCTTAGAAATTTATGCAAATTATGCATTTGGAATATTAGATCTGTTGGTATTACTACTTTCAAAAGTATATAATTACATGACTCTAACTTCCAGAATAAAGACTAAATTGATGCTTCAGGAGATATGCCCTAATATCCTATCACCTGTACCTATGGTCCCAGCTTGAACTTTTCCAGTTTTTACACTGAAAGATTCACATCCTAGGAACCCTGGGTCTGAGGCAAACCAGGGCTGTCACCTTAGCTGTGCTAGGAGAGTATCCAGATAGAGAAACATGATGTTACTACTAAAGCCCTGCCATGGCCGTGTGCAGTGGCTCAAGCCTGTTATCCCAGCACTTTGGGAGGCCTATGTGAGAGGATTGCCTGAGACCAGGGGTTCGAGACCAGCCTGGGCAACTTGGCAAGATCTCGTCTCTACAATAAATAAAAAATTAGCCTGGCGTGGTGATGCATGCCTGTAGTTCCAGCTACTTGGAAGACTGAGGTGGAAGGATCACCTGAGCCCAGCATGTCGAGGCTGCAGTGGCTATGAACGTGCAACTGCATTCCAGCCTGGGCAACACAGTGAGACTCCAACTCAAAAAAAAAAAAAGAAGAAGAAAAAGGTCAGGGTCAGGTGCAGTGGCTCAAACCTGTAATCCCAGCACTTTGTGTGACTGAGGTGAGAGAATTGCCTGAGCTCAGGGATTCGAGACCAGCCTGGGCAACTTGGTGAGACCTCATCTCTACGATAATAAAAAAAAAATAAGCCAGGCATGGTAGCACATGCCTATAGTTTTAGCCACTTGGAAGACTGAGATGGAAGAATCGCCTGAGCCCAGCAGGTCAAGGCTATGGTGGCTGTGAGCGTGCTACTGCATTCCAGTCTGGACGAAAGAGTGAGACTCCAACTGGAAAAAAAAAAGAGGCCTGTCATGGACCAGGGGCTCATGGACCAGGGACTCAGGTGGGAGATCCTTTGTATGCTTCAGAGCTTTAGTTGCCAAAGATATGATACTCATTCTACACGACTGGTTTCCCCAGGGCGTGCTGCCATGAACTATTACACACCTGCTGCTCAGACCCTTGGGACTCCAGTACCAACTGACTCAAATTGAATGTTGCCAGATTTAGCAAATAAAAGTTACAGATACAAGATGTTCGGTTAAACTTAATTCCAGACAAATAACTGAATGACTATGAGAAGGAGGAGCTGTTGCAGAGATCGATCCTGGTTCTCGAAGATAAGGCCATTGTGCCAGCCATGGTGAGGTGAGAGAAAAACCTCCAACCTGCTTAAGCAGTTCGTATGTTGGATTGTCACTTGAAGCTGAAACTAATCCTGATACAAGCTGTAAACCACATTAAAAAAAATTGAAGAACACACAGTGCTCTACAGTGAGTAAAATGATGATGTCTGGAAAAGATTGATGCAGTGAAGGAAACATCAAGACTTGGGCAAGCTCAGTGATGCTGAGCATTTGTGTTGACAGTCACACTTTATCACCCGTTTCCCACAAGTAACAAAGGGGAGCTGTCCTTTTGCTTTGGGTGGGCTGGTTTGGGGAGTGGGATGCAGATCACAAAGAGGGCAGCTCGCTGGAATGGGGAAGGAAACTATGAGTATTTTGCACAAAGGGCCATTTCATTTTTATAATCACTGTGGTCACTGGAAAAGATAGGAGGTGAACTGAAATTTTAAAATATATTTTAGGAAACTTTCCTACAATATGTTTACCTATGAGGTTTGTTTGCATTGTTAAATTCCATCGTATTCACAGATACATATTGAGAGCAGTCCTTGTCCAGGTGCTGAGACTGCTCCAAGACCAAGTTGGAATCAGGCCCCTGGCTCTCAGGGAACACATTTTCTGGGTAGAGGAGACAAATGGAAAAGTACACCAACTGTGGAGAGGCCGGGAGACCACAGGGGAGCTGGGGAAGATGGTCGTTCCCAGCATCTCCAGGGGTGCCCTGGTCAAGGCTGCTGGTCGAGCTGGCAGTCAGGAGGAGGGCTGGGCCCCCATGGGTTTCTCCCCCTCACTCAACTTAGAAAAGGTTCTGGAAACCGAACTCCAGCTGAGCCCACTGACGTGCCCTATCATCACACTTCTCTTTTTCTTTTTCCTGAATCCATACTCTTTTATTTATTTATTATAAAGATGTGGAGTACAATTCAGGATTAGGTATATAAACACAGATGTAGGTACCCTTGTTGGTGAGGTATGCCC
>NW_007249415.1:284371-284838 GCF_000164805.1 Carlito syrichta | reverse complement strand
ATCCATCCAAGTTGCTGCAAAGTCCATATATTTGTCCTTCTTTATGGCTGCATAATATTCCATTGTGTATATGTACCATCATTAAAAAAAAAAAGAACAACAGATGCTGGCGAGGATGTGGAGAAAAAGGAACGCTTCTACACTGGGTGGGAATGCAGACTAGTACAACCTCTTTGGAAGACAGTGTGGCAATTTCTGAAAGAACTAGAAATTGACCTTCCATATGACCCAGCAACTCCCCTATTGGGAATATACCCAGAGGAACTCAAGTTACTCTACGCAAAAGATACCTGCACACGTATGTTTGTTGCAGCTCTATTCACAATAGCAAAAACATGGAACCAACTATGTTGCCCATGGAAGCTGAACTGGATAAAAAACTTCTCTTTTTCACACCTGACACCTGTCCCGGGGTGGTCGGGGTGCTCAGTGCCGGCCAGCTCACAGCATCCTGGCCCGGAGCAGGA
>NW_007249415.1:195811-284222 GCF_000164805.1 Carlito syrichta | reverse complement strand
CTCTCCGGGTCACGGGTCATGCTCTCGGCACGCGGCTGGCACAAAACAAGGCAGCGGACTCGCACTAGCGCGAGCGCCCACTGTTCCGGAAACCTCTACAAGACCGAGACCCCGAGAACTCCGGAGCTGTCAGGACTCGCACAAACGCCACGGAGAGACCGAAGGCCGTGGCCCAGCCCAGGGGCGGAGCCCCGCCACCGCCCACCCGCTCAGTCTCACGGGCGCGCCACGGCAGACGCACTTGCGTGTCACGCCCCGGAAGGGCTTCGTGCCCACTGCGGCTACCCGGAAGCAGCTACCGGCGTCTGGGCGGGAGGCGCAGATGAGGGGAGGCAGCTGAGCGCAGCTGTCGCCGGGCCATGGCTGGGACGGCGCTCAAGAGGCTGATGGCCGAGTACAAACGTGAGTTCGGGGTCCCCGGGACGCCTGCCACGCGCCCCGCCTTCCTGCTCCCGGCCCGCGTGGTCGGCCGGGGCTGGGGCCCGGGCGTCCGTGGAGCACCCGGCGGCAGAGCCCGGCCTCGGCCCGCGTGGACCCGCGCCCTCTCCTCGAGCCCCGCCCGTGAGCACGCGGGGAGCGAGGGAGTGTTTCCCGTCGGTATGAGTCGTAGTGGGGATTCCGCGCCCTGTGTCTTCCCGTGCCGCCGCCCAGTACAGTGAGGTAGCAGACAGCGAATCTTCACAAATAAAAGGCGACACTAGTAATATGTTAGTATAGGACGCTTAAACAACTAAGTCTTTGGGGAAGACTTTTTTTGGCCATTTTTTGTTACTTTTCTTTGGCTCTTTTGGCCATTGAGGGAACTCCGGCTTCCAGCATTGCCAAAATGCAGCATAAGGTTGGGAGAATCTGGACTGCCTACTGAAGAGTTAGAGGAAAAGTGCGTTAAAAGGGGACAGGCTCACTGTGACGACCTGGGGTGAAAGGTCACACTTTGGCTTTCTCTAAGAGAGGAGCAGTGTTTTTTAACAGTGCCACCTGCCACCCTTCCTAGGTAGTGTTCATAAATCTCATCAGTGCTTTCCGTAAGTTAAATGTTTCTGCTATTTGGGGGAAAGTAGAGGGAGAAATGGGGCCCTAAGAGTGCTGGGAATCATCCTTTCGTAATGAGTATTCCCCGAAAGAGTTGTACGAAGTTTTGGGATGCTATTGTGTTCCAAAGTGCTGGAAACCTGATTTGCTGGTGGGGACAAGTTGGTAACCTGGTGTGGTTAGGAATAGGGCCCTAGAGACGCAGACCTGGGTTCAGACCCTGCCTTTGCTTGTTAGGCTCTCCATCATGGCCTCCTCTCTTAGCCTCTGCAGTTTTCTCATCTGTGAAGATTAAATTTGATGCTACAGGTGAAGCGCTTAGCAAAAGAACCTGATGGTGGCTGTTATTGTTGCAATTTGATTGAGAGTAATTTTTGAAGAAAGTTAAAAATAACCGAAAATAATGAATGTAATAAAAAGAAGTGGTAAATATACATGTGGGTCAATCCTAAACTGTATTGGTGAAACTGCACAGTGAGAGTTGATGCCTGAGCAAACCAAAGTGTTACAAATACAGGCTCATTAAAATACAGTAGTCCTTCCCTTGGTATCTGTAAGGAATTGGTTCCAGCAACCTCTGCAGACACCAAATCTGAGGATGCTCGTGTCTCTGAAATAAGATGATATATATGTATATAACTATGCACATCCTTCCATATACTTTAAATCATCTCTGGATTACTTATACCTGATACAGTGTAAATGCCATGTTGATAGTTGTGCTGTATTGTCTTTTGTATTATTTTTTTATTGCATTGTTTTTATTCTGAATATTTTAGATTTCTGGCTGGTTGACTGCATGGATGTGGATATGGAGGCCCTGCCATAAATGTTCAAATTACAGGGCCGGGTATGGTGGCTCATGCCTATAATTCCAGCACTTTGGGAGGTCGAGGTGAGAGGATTGCCTGAGCTCATGGGTTCGAGAACAGCCGGAGCAACTTGGCGAGACCTCATCTCTACAATAAATCAAAAACTTTAGCTGGGCATGCTGGCACACGCCTATAGTTTCAGCTACTTAGAAGACTGAAGCAGAAGGATCGCCTGAGTCCAGCAGGTCGAGGCTGTGGTGGCCATGAGCATGCCACTGCACTCCAGCCTGAGTGACAGAGTGAGACTTCAACTCAAAAAAAAAAAGTTCAAATAACATTCACCACCTAGTGTCCTCTAACGTAGGAACATACAGGCGTACCTCATTTTATTGCTCTTTGCTTTTTTGTGTCTCACAGATAGTGCTTTTTAATTTTTTATTTAGCAAATCAGGTTTGTGGCAACTCTGCGTGGAGCAAGTCTCTTGGTGCTATTTTTCCAACAGCACATGATCACTTTGTGTGTCTGTGTAACATTTTGGTACTTCTCTCAATATTTCAAACTTGTTCATTACTATTATGTCTGTTTTGGTGATCTGTGATCTTTAATGTTACTATGGTAATTGTTTTGGGGTGCCACTTACCATGCATATATAAGATGGCAAATGTAATTGAGAAATGTTGTATGTGCTCCACTGGCTTCCCTGCTTCTCTCCCTCTTCTCCAGCCTCCTTATTCCCTGACACACAACAATATTGAAATTAGGCCAATTAATAACCCTACAGTGGGCTCCAAGTGTTCACATGAAAAGAGGAATGGCATGTTTTTCATTTTAAATCAGAAGCTAGATGTGACTAAGTTTAGTGAGGAGGACATTGGAAAGCCAAGATAGGCCAAAAACTAGGCCTCTTATACCAAACAGTTAGCCAAGTTATAGATACAAAAGAAAAGTTCTCGGAGGAAATTAAAAGTGCTACTCCATTTAACACATTAATGATAAGAAAGCAAGTTAGACGTGGTGGCTAACGCCTGTAATCCTAGTACTTTGAGAGGCCGAGACAGGAGGATCGCATGAGCTCAGGAGTTTGAGACCAGCCTGGGCAACATAGCAAAACCTTTTTCTACAAAAAATAAAAATATTAGCTGGATCTGATGGCACATGCCTGTAGTCCTAACTACTTGAGAGACTGAGGCAGAAGGATCGCTTGAACCTGGGAAGTTGAGGCTGCAGTGAGCCATGATCTTGCCACTGCACTTCAGTCTGGTTGACAAAATGAGACCCTGACTTAAAAAAGAAAAAAAGAAGGGCAGGGGCGGGATTGGAAGTAGTGGGAAACTACCAGGGGAGGGAGGGTGGCATACATACCTCATCAACAAAGGTACGTGCATAATGACCATTTGTATACCTAACCCCAAATTGCACCCCACATACTTAAAATTAAAAATTAAAAAAAAACCCAAAACAGCCTTGAAGGGATAGAAGATCTAATCAGCCACAACATTCCCTTAAGCCAAAGTCTAATCCAGAGCAAGGCCCAAACTCTTCATTCTTTGAAGACTGAAAGAGGTGAGGAAGCTGCAGAAGAAGAGTTGGAAACTAGCAGAGGTTGGTTCATGAAGTTTAAGCAAAGAAGCCATCTTTATAACATAGCAATGCAAGATGAAGCAGCAAGTGCTGGTTGAGCTGCTACAGGGCATTGTCCAGACGATTTAGCTAATATTATTGGTGAAGATGGCTGCATCACTCTCAAAAGAGAATTGGCTATCAAAGGTAATGGTCACAAACAATAGGTTTTCCATGTAGACAGCACAGCCTTATACAGTATTGGAAGAAGATGCCATCTAGGACTTTCATAGCTAGTGAGAGGTTTACCTGTCTTCATAGCTTCTAAGGACAGGCTAACTCTCTTGTTAGGGGTGAATGCAGTTAATGAAGCCGATGCTCATTTACCGTTCTGAAAAATCCTAGAGTCCTCAAGAATTATGCTAATTCTACTATGTCCACTATAAATAGTGGAACAACAAAGCCTGGATGATAACAGCAGGTTATTTGTTAACAGCAGGTTTACTGGACATTTTAAACTCACTGTTGAGACTTACTGATCAGAAAAAAAAGACTCCTTTCAAAATATTATTGCTGATTAACAATGTGCCTAGTCACCTAAGAGTTCTGATTGAGATATACAAGGAGATTGATGTTGTTCTCATTCCTCCTAATACCACATCCTTTATGTAGTCCATGGACCAAGGAGCAATTTCGACTTTTATTTAAGAAATAAATTTCATAAGGCTATAGCTGCCATAGAGAGTGATTCCTGATGGATCTAACAAAGAAAATTGAAGATGTCAGGCCGAGTGTGGTGGCTTAGGCTTATAATCCCAACACTTTGGATGTCTGAGGTGGAAGGATCACTTGAGGCCAGGAGTTTGAGACCAACCTGGGTAACACAGTGAGATGTAATTTCTACAAAAAGCCAAAAAAGTCAGATGTGGTGGCATGTGCCTGTAGCCTGGCTACTCAGGAGGCTGAGGTGGGAGGATCACTTGAGCCTAGGAAGTTGAGGCTTCAGTGAGCTATGAGTGTGCCATTGCATTCCAGCTTGGGTGACAGAGCAAGACTCTGTCTCAAAAGAAAACAACAAAAAACAAAAAAGAAAACCTTCTGGAGAAGATTTGTTGTTCTAGATGCCATTAAGAACATTTATGATGTATGGGTGGAGGTGAAAATATCAATATTAACAGGGATTTGAAGAAATTTATTCCAGCCCTCATGGACTACTTTGAGGAGTTCAAGACTTAAGTGGAGAAAGTCACTACAGATAGAGTAGAAATAGCAAGAAATAGTAGAGCTGGAAGAAGTGACTGGATTGCTACAATCACATGATAAATGAATGAATGAGGGATTCCGTCTTATGGCTGAACAGAGAAAGTGGTTTCTTGAAGGGAAATTAACTCCTGGTGAAAATGCTATGAACATTGTTGAAATGACAACAAAGGATTTAGAATATTATATAAACTTAGTGATGAAGCAATAACAGGATTTGAGAGAATTGACTCCAGTTTTGAATGAATTTCTATGAGTAAAATGCTACCAAATAGCATCATAGGCTACAGAATAATCTTTTGTGAAAGAGTGTGAGGCAAACTTCTTTGTCTTATTTTCAAAAATTGCCCTGCCACCCCAACCTTCACCAAGCAGTCAGTAGCCATCAGCTTCAAAGCAAGACCTTCCACCAGCAAAATATGTGCCCTCTGAACGCCAGATGATGGTCAGCATTTTTTAGCGATAAAATGTTAGCAAATCTTGGCAAATAATTTATTAATTAAAGTATATGCATTGTATTTTTAGCCATAAAGCTATTGTATACTTTAAGACTAGAATAAACATAACTTTTGTATGAACTAGGAAACAAGAAATTTGTGTGACTTGCTTTATTGCAATATTTGATTTACTGCAGTGGTCTGGAACTGAACCCTTGATATCTCCAATGTCTGTATGTTTATATGTTTAAGAGAAACTTTTGCAGGAGAGTGACAGAAGCTGGTTCACTCTTGTCAGCCTAAATAACAAACAGAAAGGCTCTTTAAAACTGAGAAATAAAAAAAAAAATTATTCAAGAATGAACAGGGAATTTGCAAATCTGGCATATGCGAGCTGTGACAGGTCATCAGCATATCCAGAGAGGTGAAGGAAAGCAAGAATTTTTAAAAGTAAAATGAGGGAAGGTATGTAAGTTGTTTTAAAGTAATACTGCTTGGCTATGAGAACCAGTAACAAGGGTGACATCAGTTCCAAGTTTGATCAGGCAGTTGCTGGGCAGACATCTTCACAGAAGTATTTTTGTGCAAGATTACGGTTTTGGCAGAATCTTTTGTGATTTTTTCTGTTACTAGGTAATTGTGTGTGAGAGCTCCCTTTCATGGCCTTCCCCAGCTCCATTTTGTCAGGGGTTGACAAAAGTGATTTCATTTTTTTTTTTAGTTGGTGTCTTACTCTTGCCCAGGCTCGAGCTCAGTGGGATGCTCCCGGCCACTGCAGTTTTGACCTCCGGAGCTCAGGTGATCATTCTTCCTCAGCCTTCCAAGTAGCAGGACTAGAGGCATGCACCACCATACCTGGCTAATTTGTGTATTTTTGGTAGAGGTGAGGTTTTGGTATGTTGCTCAGGCTGGTCTCAAACTCCTGAGCTCAAGTAATCCTCCTGCCTCGGCCTCCCAAAGTACTGGGATTACAGGTGTGAGTCACCATGCTCAGCCGTGAGTCCATTTTGATCCTGAGAACTTTCATACTCTGAACAGAGGGTTTGGATGGGGACCTCTATGTCCTCATGGTAAACCTGGCTGTTGGGTCAGATGTGTGAACACCTACCATTTCTTGGCATCCTGGTTTGTATTTTTGTCTCTGTTTAAGTCTGTTTTTGTTTTTAGCTCTATTTGTACATTGTGATATTGTCTCATTTTTTATAGAGGAGATCATTAACTTCTGCATAGGGAATTAAGTTCATGCCACTGCTTCAAGCCAGTCTTTACATTGTTGAACTTGTATCTCCTAATGATATTTGTATTAGCACAGAGCATTTTCCCCCTTTTACTGTCCTTACAAAAGCCTCATCCATTAATCCAAACCAATCATCAATTTGTTTGCAGTAATAAAACCAAAACAGTTGACTTCCAAAGGTGTATTACAGAAGTGTATTGCGTTTTTTACATGTTAAAGAAGATAGAACTCCCTAGGGTCCCAGTACCCCAGTGATTCAAACACTCTCTAGTACTGCGTGGAGGGACTTTGGAGATGTAATTACTGTTACTAATCAACAGACTTGAGAGGGAAATTATTCTAGGTTATCTGGGGAGATCCAACAATCACATGAGGCCCCAAAGCAGGAGATGAAGGTAGGAGAGGGGTCCAAGAGACTCAAATGTGACAAGGACTCTGCCTGCTGTCACTGGCTGAGGAGATGGAAGAAGGGGCTCTGAGCTAATGAAGGGGCAGGTGGGTGGTCTCAGGAAGCTGCCAGGACCCCATGCTGACAGCTGTATGGAACTGAATTCTGTCAGCATCGTCAGTGAACTTGCAACCAGTTCAATAAGAGTTGATCTTGTGAGACACTAAGCAGAGAACCAGCTGGCCCATGCTGTACCCAGCCTTCTGATACATAAAAACTCTGAACTTACAGTGGATACTGTCTTAAGTCATTAAGCATATGATCATTTGTTACAGTAGTGAAGAGAAATGAATACAGTATGTAATTGAGGGGATTTTTTTCCCCCTTGAATCTTGTAAAGTATTAAAATTCCATCGAATGGTTCTCATCCTTTGCGCCTTAACATCATTTTGTCCTAGTGTATTGTGTAACACATCCCAATGTAAAGGTAGACTTGACACAATCAATCTCTGAGTACTGGAGCTTTGGTAGATGTTCAGGCAAAATTTACTGTATTTGGGAATAGTGATAGAACTGCAGAAATTTTGAGGTGGTGGGACTGGGTATGATTCTCTTCAGACTCTAGTTTTACAGATTTTGTAGGAAATTGAGTAGCAGAGAGGCAAAGTGATTTGCCTTGGTTCATACAGCAGAAGAAGGGAGAGCCAGGAGAGAAATGAATGTTTTATTTTTTTTATTTTTTATTTTTTATCAGAATAACTATTCTTGGTACATAACCATATACTTTAGTCCATATTTATATCTATCTCTAATGCATGTTAGAGGTATTTTTTTAAGGAATGCATCTTTAATATCTTTCTTCTTAACAGAATTGCCTACAATCTTTAAATTACATTTTAGGGTTCTTACATTTGAAATTGTTGACATTTTCAACTAACTCTTCTTTGAAAAAATACTCTTTCTACAGTTGAAAAATATCTGAATGGATAAGGACAGACTGCTAAATGAAGGATATTCTCAATTCTAAGTTTTTCATATTGTAATCTGTCTTTCAAATATTTTTACTGTTACTGTCTTAGTGACTCGCTTCTTTTTTTTTATCAATATTTTTAATTTTGATATTGTGGGGTATAGTTAAGGGTTAGGTATACAAATATGCTTCATTTAGGCTCCCTTGTTGATAACAGGTGTCTCCCTGTCCCCAGACAGATGTTTACTACCATTAGTCCCACCCCCCCATGGTTTCCCACCACTGTCAGTCATTTTCTTATGGTAGTGCATTGGATGATCAAGGCCCACTATATGAGAATATGTGATACTCAGATCTTTGTTTCTGTGAGAGGTCACTCAGTATTATAGACTCTAGCTCCATCCAGGTTGCTGCAAAATTCATGATTTTGTTCTTTTTTATGGCTGCATAGTATTCCATCGTGTATATGTACCATATTTTTAAAAATCTAGTCCTCTTTCTTTTTTTTTTTGAGTTGGAGTCTCACTCTGTCGCCCAGACTGGAGTGCAGTGGCCGCTCCCGGCCACCGCAGCCTCGACCTGCTGGGCTCCGGCAATCCTTCTGTCTCAGCCTTCCGAGTAGCCGGAATTACAGGCGCACGCTACCATGCCCAGCTAATTTTTTGATTTTTTGTAGAGATGAGGTCTCGCCTGCCCAGGCGGGTCTTGAACCCATGGGCTTTGGCAATCCACTCACCTCAGCCTCCCAAAGGCGCAGGATTACAGGCTGAGCCACCAAGCCAGGCTCCAGTCCTCTTTTGATGGACAGCATGGTTAGTTCCAGGTTCTTGCTATTGTGAACAATGCTGACCTCCAAGGCAACAGGCTAGCTGCTTACAACAAAAACAGAGGGGAGAGTCAGGAGATCAGAGCTCAAGGGACTTTAGCCACTATAGGATGAGAGAAAAATCTACACAAATGAAGAAAAACCAAAGAAGAATATGGGTCTTTCCCAGACTCCTGGGAGGGCAGACACTGAGAAAACTGACTTCAGAATGCAAACAATGAAGAGCCCCCAGAATGACTGGTCTCAAAATACAAACCTAGACATCAAGACATTAATGGAGAGATTAAAAAGAATTGAGGAGACTCAAGAAGAAACTAGAAAAGAGCTGATATCTGAGATAACAGTAATAAAGAATACTGTGAATGAAATAAATAACAAACTGATAAGCATGGAAAGCAGAATTACCCAAGCAGAAGAAAGAATCTCAGAGTTTGAGGACCAAAGTATAGAACTAACCCAAACTCTCAAAAACACAGAAAACAAGCTCAAAAAGACAAAAAAACCTTCAAGAGATGAGCGATTACCTCAAGAGGCCTAACCTAAGAGTAATTGGCCTTCCTGAGGCAGAAAGAGAGACAGAGACCACACTGGAACAAACCTTTCATGAGATCATTCAAGAAAACTTCCCTTATCTAATCAATGATGCAAAAACTCAAACACAAGAGATTCAGAGAACCCCTGCAAGACAACAACTCTTAGACACATAATAATTCGCCTAAACAAAGTAGGCATAAAAGAAAAAATCCTAAAGGCAGCAAGAGAAAAAGGCCAGATCACCTACCATGAATGTTTTAAATTGCTGTCTTGACATTTCATTTTAGACATCATCCAGCCTTTCCTAGGAGTGTCAGATGAATCTAGGTTTAAGTGTCCTGGGGCTGTAGTACAAATGCCATCCCCTGTGGAGCTGAACCCAGCAGAAGTTTATTCTCTCACAGCTCTGGAGGCCATGTGTTCATATTCAAGATGTGGCAGAACTGCTCTCCCCTGAGGGCTCCTGGGGAGGCTCCTTCCCTGCCTCCCCAGCTGCCTGCAGTGCCATCCATCCCCCTTTTGTCCTGTTCACAGCACTGTGGCAGTGGTGTTTGTTTCATTCCTCCCACTCTGTGGTATGGTCCAGTGTCCTGAGACTTTGATGTGTCCATCATGATTAGGAATGAGGCTGAGCATCTTTTCATGCTCATAGATCATTTGTGTCTATTTCTTTGTGAAATGTCTGTGTATTTTACCAGTTTTATGTGAGTTGTCTGTTATTTTCTCATAGACTTGTGGGAGTTCTCTATATATTCCTGTTCCTTTATGTGTCCCTAATGTTATGTGTTTGTGCTTTGTCTTTTCAGCCTTTATGGTGTCTTTTTTTTCCCCCAGCCACCTAAAGAAAAAGCAACTTTGAGGTATTATTGACATATAGTAAACTGACATACTTAAAAGGATACCATTTGGTGAGTTTTGATGTACATGTGTTCCCGTGAACCCATCACCACAGTCGAGGGTTGAACATATCCATCATCCTCAGGAGTTTTTTCTGCCCATTTTGGATCCATCTCTCCCTTTCTCCCTCTTTACTGCTAGTTCCTGGGCAGTGACTGATATGCTTTCACTTACCATAGGTTGCCTTATACTTTCTTTTGTGAGACTGCTTTCAATAAGCATAATTATATTTAGATTCATCATGTTGTTGCTTGTATCATTCCTTTTTATTGCAGAGTAATATTCAATTGTATGATAGACTATACTTTGTTTATGTATTTACCTTTTGATAGACATTTGGATTGCTTTCAGTTCATAGCTATCATAAATAAACCTGCTGTGAACATTTGTGTACATGTCTTTCTATTGGTAGATGCTTTCATTTAAATTTCCTGGGTCACATGTGAAGTATATGATTAATTTTAAAAGAAACTACCCAACTGTTTTCCCAGATTGTACCATTTTACATTCCCGCTGACAGTGTTAAAGAGTTCTATTTGCCTCCTTCCCTGCTGTACTTGGTGTGGTCAGTTTCTAAAATTTTAACCTTTCTATTGAGTGTGTGACTGTATCTTATTGTGATTTTAACGTGCATTTCATTAATGACTAATGTTGTGCATCATTTCATAAGTTTATTTGTCGTCCGTTTGTATTTTTTGATGAGGCGTCTTGAGTCTTTGCTCATTTTTTAATTGTGATTTTCTTGAGTTATAAGAGTTCTTTATAGAACGTAGATGCAAGCCTTCTGTGGAATATTTGTCTTGTAAATCTTTGCCCTCAGTGTGTGACTTGCCTTTTTAAAAAACTGTTGTAAACACAGTTTTACCCTCTTAACAAGTTTTAAGCGTACATTGTGGTATTGTTAACTACATGCTCATTGTTTATACAAGAGATTTCGAGAGCTTTTTCATCTTGCCTGACTGCAACTCTTTACCCATTACACAACAGCTCTTGTTGCTTGTCTTTTAATTTTTATAATAGGGCCTTTTAAAGAGCAAGATTTTAAAAATTTCAGTGAAGTTCAATTTATTGACTTTAAAATATTTATTGCTTTTGTGTTATGTTTAAGAAATCAGGGCCAGGAACAATAGCTCAAGCCTGTAATCCTAGAACTTTGGGAAGCTGAGTTGAGGGCATTGCCTGAATCCATGGGTTCAAGAATAGCCTGGGCAACTTGGAGAGACCTCATCTCTGCAATAAATCAAAAAATTAGCTGGATGTGGTAGCTCACACCTGTAGTTCTGGCTACTTGGAAGGCTGAGGTGGAAAGATCACCTGAGTCCAGCAGGTTGATGCTGGGGTAACCGTGAGTGTGCCCCACTGTACTCCAACCTGGGTAATGGAGTGAGACTCCAACTCAAAAGAAAAGAAAAAGAAAGAAGAAGAAATCAGGCTGGGCATGGTGGCTCACACCTGTAATCCCAGCACTTTGGGAGGCCAAGATGGAAGGATTGCTTGAACCGAGGATTTGAGATCAGCCTGGGTGACATGGGGAGACCTCATCTCTAAAAATAAAAAATAAAAAACTTAGCAGGGTAGTCCCAGATACTTGGGCTGAGGTAGAAGGATCATCTGAGCCCAGGAGGTTGAGGCTGCTTTGAGCCATCACACTCATCCCACTACACCCGCCTGGGCAACAGAGTGAGAACCTGACTCAAAAAAGAAAAAAGAAAAAAATTATTGCTAAATGTCAGATAGTACTAAGATTTTCCTGTGTTTTCTTCTAGATTTTTACAGTTTTAGCTCTTATATTTAGACCTATGATACATATCAAGTAAAGCGGTTTTTTTGGGTTTGTTTTTTGACTCAGGGTCTCACTCCATCATCTAGGAAGGAGTGCAGTGGCACAATCATGGCGCATCACAGCCTTGACCTCCTGTACTCAGGCAGTTCTTCCACCTCAGCCTCCTGAGTAGCTGGGACTATAGGCGTGTACCACCATGCCTGGCTAATTTTTGGATTTTTTTTTTTTTTTGCCCCCGTTGGTCTCAAACTTCTGGGCTCTAGCACCCCTACCCCCTCGGCCTCTCAAAGTGCTGGGATCACAGGAGTGAGCCACCACACCTAGCCTCAAGCAAAGTTTTGTATGTGGTGTGAGATAAAGTTCAAGGTTTATTTGCAAATGGCAGTCCAGTTGTTTGAGCACTGTTAGTTTGCTAGGGCTGCCATACTACAAATTGAGTAGTGAAAACAACTGAAATTTATTTCCTTAGTGTCCTGGCAGCTGGAAGTCCAAGATCAAGGTGTGGGCAGGGCTGTTTTCTTCTGAGGATTCTCTCTGTGTTCTCATCTCTTTTTAAGGATACTCCTCATATTGGATTAGGGCCCACCCTAATGACCTCATTTAAAGTTTAATTACTTCATTAAAGGCCCTAATTACACACTTTTCCATGTCTTGCTTTTTTTCATTTAACATGTTCTGAAGTTCTCTCTATATCTAGTGCATAGAAGTATGTTTACAGCTGCAGAGTATTTCATTGGTAGATATATCATTATTTAACTGGTCCCCTATTGGTAGACATTTGGATCCTTTCCAATTTTCTGCTATTACAAATAGTCCTGAAATGAGTACCTTTATGTGTCCGTCTTTTCTTTTCTTTTTTTAACCAGTGTTATCTGTGGAGTAGATTCCTAGAAGTGGGATTGCTGGATCAGAGTTTATATTTCACTTTCGTGTGGCTATTTTTTAAGCTACTATTTTAAGTGGCAAGGAATGGCCTTTGAAAATATCTCTGACATTAAGATTTGTTTCTTGTATTGAATTTGTGTTTATTAGTAAACACGAAACTGTGTAAGGTTTGTGTGCATATGTGTGTGTGTGTGTGTGTGTGTGTTTTGGAGGTAAAAAGCAAAACGGAAAAAACAATGTAACCCAGAGCCAGTTTCTCCATTCTCTGAACTCATCTACTGCGATTCTCATGACCAGCAGAGGCCGCTGTGGAATAAGGATGCTGGTGGTAAGGCCAGCCGCCTGGATGGTCTTCTGTGCAGAGTGGGGATCCTTTGGTTGCTAGGAGCAGGTCTAGTTCCCTTGCCCTAAAGGAGGTATCACACGGGGAAGTTCCAGAGGAGAACTCCAAGTAGAATAAAGCCCGCTCTTTCTTGTGATCCTTCCAGGAGCAATGGGCAGAACTCTTCTGTATTTTGCTCCCACTAACACTGTTTCTTCTTCCCCCACGCTCACCTACTTAGCAGTTTACAATCCATCTTCCTTAATCTGTTACCTCTTACTTATAATTAGGTGATGTGACTTTAGACACAAAGACTGAACTAGATTTCGGATGACTATGTGTACATAGCCTGGCAAACTGGGTTCTGTGGTCATTTCCTCAATCCACTACCCGTGGAGAGAGACAAAGGGAGACCAGCAAGGGGTGTCTTGTGAAGTCCAAGGTTCTCAGCCTGCTCACTACTTGACCTCATTCACATTGATTCTCCCTCCTTGAAGTCTCTAGTGCACTTGACTTTCATTCATCTCTGCTGTCTCCTCTGTCACCTCTCCCTCACCCTCAGCTCACGCTCAGCTGTAGCACTTCGGTCTCTGGAGCTTCACTCATTCCCACATCAGGGCTTCTCAGCAGGTGTTCGTGGCATTTTGAGTGAAATAATTTTTCCTTGTGTAGGACTTGTTTATGGCAGGATGTTGAGCACTCCTGGTGACAGTAGCATTTCCCAGTCATTGCAAATGCTGAAAAATGGCACCCCTTATTTCTAACTACTCCTTTGGAAACACTGCTCCAAAGGGTCTCGTCTAGTCCCCAGATGTTCCATGTCTTCTGTATGCAAATACCTCCCAAGTTTATATCTCCAGCATTAGTTTTGCCCTTCAGATTCCTCCAGCACCTGCCCTCCGTCTCTGCCTGTCTGTGTACTAGATGTCTCAACCTTAGGGTATTTAAGTTAGAGCTGCTTTTCCCTCTAGCCTATTCCATCTCCCTTTTCATTCCAGCATCAATACCACTGATCATTCAGTTGTTTGGGCCCCAAAACTGGGGCCATTCTTGTTTCTACTCCCAGACTATATCCACTTGATCAGCATGCCCTGCCGTCTATACCTGCAGAGGTATAGATCCTGAAGTTCACTGTCATACCACTTGACAGTTGCCACTCTGGGCCAAGCCATGCTTTTCCTTGCCTGAACTTTTGGCCTGAAATATAATAAAGGGAGCATCACCTCGTAGGTCACCAGCTCCAGAGAAGCCCGCCTGGAGCCTTGGCTCCCAAGGCAGCACTGTCCCTGATTACTGGAGTATTACTTCCTTGCTTCCCTTTGCTTTTCCACAAAAGTGTACATGTAATCAAAAAAGTATACATTCCTAAACAGTCAACTGTAGCTTTGCCTGTTTTTGAAATCTCTATAAATGTAATTATGTATTATGTATTCATTGAGGCCT
Organism: Carlito syrichta; assembly: GCF_000164805.1. Taxonomy (NCBI): domain Eukaryota; kingdom Metazoa; phylum Chordata; class Mammalia; order Primates; family Tarsiidae; genus Carlito; species Carlito syrichta. The sequence goes on along the minus strand of NW_007249415.1, from coordinate 269,835 downwards.
GGTTTCTTTTGCACAGTATTATATTGTGTGTAACTATGGGCTAAAATATGCTAAAAAATAAGTGTGGCCATTTATTTTCATTTTTGTTCCGCCATATGACTACCACAATTGACCTCTTCTACTATTGGTAGATTTTTGTATTGTTTCCATTGTCTAGCTATTACCTATAGTGCTGCCATGAAGAATCTTAGATGTATCTCTGGTTCATGTGTGTGCACACATTCCTATTGAGGATAGACTTCTTAGATGAATTGCTGGGTCAGTGGAAACAACACCAAACTCTTCTCTAAAGTGATTGTTCTAAGCTATGCTCCTACCAGCAATGTGTTTCTGTCACTTCATGTCCTTGCAGACACTTCTATCGGCAGTCTTCTAAGCTTTGATGATGGGCTTATTCTGGTGGGGTAGTGGTGTGTCAGTGTGGCTATGGTTTACATGTCCCCATGATTGCTAGAGTCGTACACCTTGTCATATGTTTATGGGCCACTTAGATGTTTTTGTGTGAAATGCCAGTTCAGATTCTTTGCTTATTTTTCTTTTGTTTGTATTTTAAAAAGTATTCTTTAGAGGCTCTGGATATTAGTCCTTTGTGGGTTATAGCTGTTGCAACTTTCTCCCTCTCTGGGACTTATCTTTTCACATCTCTTAAAGATGGCTTTTGATGTCAGAAGCTTTTAATTTTAATATTCTTAATTGTATCAGTCTTTTCCTTTACAGTTAGTGCTTTTTGGTTATTAACTTTATTGATAGTCCTGTCTAAGAAGTCTTTATACTAAAAGCATGAGTATATTCTCCAATATTTAAGAGATTTGTTGTTTTACGTTTTATAAAATGGCATAAATTAGAGGCTAATCTTTATTGAGATATAATTTACACACAGTATGCCCATTTCAATTAAAATTTTTATTTTTTACTTTTTTGTAGAGGCGAGGTCTCACTATGCTGCCCAGACTAGTCTTGAACTTCTGACCTCAAGCAATCCTCCTACTTTAGCCTTCCAAAGAACTGGGATTACAGGTGTGAGCCACCGCACCTGGCCTACAGCATGCCAATTTCAAATATACAGTCCTTTGAGCTTTGACAAATGCTTGCTGTTGTATAGCCATTATTATAGCCATGATAAGAACTTGGGCTCTTCTGTAGTCCCTTTTCATTCTCCCTGGCCTCTGGCAGCATTTGATTTGCTTCCTTTTACTAGAGTTTTCTTGCTTTTTCTAGAATTTCATATAAATAGAATCACACAATGTATAGCCTTTTTCATCAGCCTTCTTTCACTCAGCATAATGCTTTTGAAAATCATCTGTGTTGTGTGTATCTGTAGTTTGTTCCTTTTTATTGCTGAGTGATATTCCATTATGTGGATATATTACACTTTTGTTTATTTGCCAGTTGATGGACATTGGGTTGTTTCCAGTTTGGAGCTATTATGAATTTAGCTACTATGAACGTTCACATGCAAGTCTATAGAAACATAAGACTTGGTAGAATTACTGAGTGTGTTTAAGTTGAAATAGTCAAACAGCTTACCAAAGGGTAACCAAACCATTTTGCATTCCCACCAGTGATACATGAGAGATCTAGTTACTAAGCTTGCCAGCACTTGGTATTGTAAGTCTTTAATTTTAGCCATTCAGTTGTTATTAAATAAAGATATTTACACTGTTAAAGATGCTTAGGTATATCTTATTGTGGTTTTGGTTTGCATCTTATGATTCACAGTATTGAGCATGTTTTCATATGCTTATTTGCCACCTGTTTTAGTCAGTTCAGACTGCTATAATAAAACTACCATAGATCAGGGAGCTTAAACAACAAGCATTTATTGCTCACATTCTGGAGGCTGGGAAGTGCAAGGTCAGCTTCAGCAAATCTAGTGTGTGATGAGGGCCCTTCCTGTTTGCAGATGGATGTGTTTTTGATTTTTGTATGTGGTGTGAGATGGGGAACGTTTTATTTTTTGGCCTTCCTGATGAGCACTATTCATGGAAAAGACTACCCTTTTGCCTCTGTGCTGCAGCATTGCTCTGGCAGTGAGTTGACAGTCTGTCTTGGCACAGGCACTCTTGAGTGCTCTCTCTTCTGTTCCGTTAGTGGATTTAGCTTTCAGCCAGTACCACACTGCCATAATTACTACAGCTTTGTAAGAAGTCTTGATAACTTGGGGAGGACATTCTCTCAGTTTGTTCTTTTTAAAGAGTATCCTGACTATTCCTGGTCCTTTGCATTTTTATGTATCTTTTAGAATCATCTTGTCAAATTCAAACAGGAAAACCTGTTAGGATCTGGACTGAGGTTGCATTAAATGTATGGAGGTGGGACCCAAAAAACCCCAGAATTTATTTACAAGGAATTGTGTATTCTTCCATGTTTAAACCCCAGTCACCTTCAAAGTACTTTTCGTTTGATGTAATACACCTATCAAGACACTTTTTTCTACTGCTCAAAACGGTTTTTGAACTCATCAGTTTTTTGTTTGTTTGTTTGTTTTGTTTTTTGAGTCAGAGTCTTACTCTGTCACTCAGCCTGGAGGGCAGTAGCACGCTTATGGCCACTGCAGTCTCAAACTGCCAGACTCAGGCAATCTTTCTGCCTCAGCTGGAACTACAGGTGCACACCACCACGCCTGGCTAATTTTTTGATTTATTGTAGAGATGAGGTCTCACCAAGTTGCCCAGGCTGGTCTCAAACCTGTGGGCTCAGACAATCCTCTCACCTCAGCCTCCCAAAGTGCTAGGATTGTAGGCATGAGCCACCACGCATGACTGAACTCATCAGTTTTGATGCCTTTTAGTGCTTCTGCCGTTTTAAAATTTCACCTCTTCCACACTGGCAAACCATTGACCTTTGAGGACTTTTTTCATCTGGGGAAACAAAAAAAAAGTCACTCAGGGTAAGATTGGATGAATAGAGAGGGTGGGACAAGTGAGTCATGCTAATTTTAGCCACAAACTGCTGAAAACTCAGCATGGTGTGGGCAGGTGCACTCATAAGTCACCCATCATGAAATGGGCAAATGTACTGAAAGAATCTTCAAAAAAAATTCACTGAAGCAGAATGAATGCAGTCTTAAAAATAATGCTAGCTGGTATACTGATGCTGGTGTGGGTTCCTGGAATACTTAATCTAGCTAGGAAGGTCTGCACTACAAGGGACCTGCCCTCCAAATAATAATTCCAGTTTTTTGAGGGGTCTCCCCCCTTGTATAAATCCAGTTTGATTGATATTTTTTATAATACTGAGTTTTAAATTCATGTACATGATATAATCTCCATTTATTAAGGTCTTTAAAAACTTTTTGTTAATGTTTACTGTTAGAGACTTTGTACATCTTTCAAAAAACATATTTCTTTGTTTTCCTTTATAACTGATGTCTTTTTAGATATTTATTTTCAAACGTGCTAATACAGTTGGCCCTCTATATCCATGGGTTCTTTGTGAATTCAGCCAATCACAAATTGAAAATACTCAGGGAAAAACTGTGCAGAACATGTGCAGATTTTTTTTTTCTTGTCATTATTCCCTAAACAATTTAGTATAACAGCTATTCACTTAGTATTTATGTTGTTTTGGGTATTACAAGTAAAAGGGATGATAGGTAAAGTATAAAGAAGGATGCTTACAGGTTATATGCAGATACTATGTCTTTTTATATCAGGGACTTAGGCAGTTTTGGTGTTCATGGGAGATCCTGCAACCAATTCCCACAGGTACAAAGGGATGACAAATACTGAAACACAATTCAGCTAGATATGTTGACCTCATGTTCAGCAATTTTGCCATACTCACTTTTAAATAATGTAGATTCTTTTGGACTTTCTGTTTATATAAGCATAGCTTCTGTGAAGAGTGTTGTTTTTTTTTTAAGTTGGAGTCTCACTCTGTCACCCAGGCTTGAGAGAAGTAGCACGCTCCCAGCCACTGCAGCCTCGACTTGCTGGGCTCAGGTGATCCTTCCACCTCAGCCTTCCAAGTAGCTGGAACTACAGGCATGCGCTACCATGTCCGGCTAATTTTTTGATTTATTGTAGAGATGAAGTCTCGCCAAGTTGCCCAGGCTGGCTTCGAACCTCTGAGCTCAGGCAGTCCTCTCACCTTGGCCTCCCAAAGTGCTGGGATTATAGGCGTGAGACCCCGCGCCCGGCCAAGAGTGATTTTTATTTATTTTTCAGTCCTCATGCCTTGTATTTATTTGGCAGGGATTGATTAATTTTCTGTCTCTTCAAAGAACCACCTTGTGTATGTTTGCTTACTATTTTGTTAATTTCCCAGCATACTGCCCACACAGGGAGTCCATTTCTGGCCTGATTCCTGCCCCTGCGTTCTACCCTTCCTGTCATTTTTGCCATCTTCTTCCATTCCTCACCTTTCCAGATGTGTCCACAGGGCGGGACCAGGAGCTGAAATGACACTTGGTGGCAGCCTCCCTATAGGGAGACAGTTTAGCCTTTATGATTGTTTTTTCATTTATAAAATGAAAAGGTTTATAGCTCTAACAGTCTATGTTTTGTTGGTATAAAGAACTGTATGCATAGTCTTTATCAGAATTGTAATTGGATTAGGCCCTCATTTTGGACAAACATAATGTTCACTTGGTAATATGTATATATGCTATAATTTATAATTTACAGAGCCTTGAGTCTTCAACAACTGTTCGTTTTAAATTTGCTGAGAAATGATGCTGCTGACTTTTCTTACCATTTTTATTTTCAGTGCTGAAGTCAGATACTCTGTAGAATATCAGATCTGTGGGAGTTCACAGATTTTTATGGAGTGGTATTACAGATCCATAGCTAACCTATAAAATGTTTGTTATATTTGATGACAGCTTTTGCAACCCAGCTCTGATTCATGCCTCTAGTTTGTCATGTTCAGAAAAGTATGTGCCAATTCTTAACATGACAGGGAGTACCATTCAGTTGGAAAATAATATACTATGGTAGGTTAATGAACTGTAACCAAGGAAACCGGCAGGAATATTTTGAAGAGACAGTTTACCCTTCATGTTTGTTTTTTCATTTGTAAAATGAAAGGGTTTATAGCTCTAACAGTCTACATTTGTTAGTATAAAGAACTGTTTGCATATTCTTTATCAGAATTGTAGCTGGATTAGGCCCTCATTTTGGACAAACAGAATTTTCACCTGGTAATATGTATATGCTACAATGTATATTCTTATATACTTTGTAAAGGTGTTTTTTTTTCCCTATAACATTTGTTTGGTAATGGTTTTACTTTTTTAATTTACAGAGTTAACATTGAATCCTCCAGAAGGAATTGTGGCAGGTAAGGTACTAAAGTTAGCTTTCTTATAATTTACTTTTAATTGCCAAAGTTGCCTTCAAGTTAAAATGTGGAATTTTTTCTTTCCCTGCAGGCCCCATGAATGAAGAGAATTTTTTTGAATGGGAGGCATTGATCATGTAAGTTAATCAAGTGTTACTAGCTTTTAGGACTTTGCTGAAAGTTTGATGTGACAGTCACATTTTGCAGCATGACTGTGCATAGAAGCGTCACCTGGAAGAAAGTCACATGTTCTCGTAACTTCCCATTCTCCTCCAGGCTGCTGATCTGAAAGCAGAAAACACCTTGAGTGTTGGTACAGAAGAAATGGCAATGTTTCCTAAGAGCCAATGAAAGGGTTAGTTATAAATATTATAGATTTGTAGAGTTTTAAGAGGTAATTTTTAAGTGTTGTGTGATCTTGGTAGGTTAGCCTCAAGTAGGGTGGGTAACTGGTTTTCAAAGGTCCCTGAAAATCTGAGGTTTCGACAGTGAGAAAAGGATCTTCAAAGCCAAGGTTGGTAATGCATTGACCCTGCCTGCCTCCGGACATGACAGCTTTTTTTTCTCCTTTCTCCTTGGCTAAGACTTCTCTGTGCTCCTCCTTTTTTTGTTTCCTTGTTTGGCCTTGTAGGCCTTGCATTGTTCTGACCAAGACATAGCCTACTTCTCAGGTGATCTATGTGGTTCTAGATTTCATGGCATTTAGATTACAGTGATGTTGCTTGGAAAGAGAAACACACAGACCCCCAATTCTAGAATGTTCTATGGCCCTTGCTTGTCTTCTTTCTCCCTTAGATATATAGTTTTTGGCCATTCTTAGACTTCGTGTCTTTTCAACAAAGTGAGGTTAGGTGAAACGTAGAAAGTTGACATTTGTAATCAGACCCTGTTTTCTTAGTGAAATGAGATCTTTCAATTTGCTAGAACATTCTTAACTTGGATTTTGTTGACTTGAGAGGGGCTCTAGTAGGCAGGGGCTGGAAGAGTGTGAGGGCAGTGGAGCAAGTGTGAGTTCTGGCTTGAAGATATACCCTTAACTAATCTTCACCGCACTTCTGGAATGTGCTGATTGGTTGTACCACATTAGTTCCTAATGCTTTACAAGTTAGTGTAGGAAACAGTTTACTGTTAGATGTTGTCTGTGGAGGTTAGATGGTACATGAACATTGATGTGAAAATGAGTTGTTTTTTTTTTTTGAGTTGGAGTCTCACTCTGTCACTCAGGCTGGAGTGCAGTGGCACAGCCACCACAGCCTCGACCTACTGTATTCAGGTGGTCCTTCTGCCTCAGCCTTCCAAGTAGCTGGAACTATAGGCATATATCACCATACCTGGCTAAATTTTTTTGATTTATTGCAAAGATATGAGGTCTCACCAAGTTGCCCAGGCTGGTCTCGAACCCGTGGGCTCAGGCAGTCCTCTCACCTCGGCCTCCCAAAGTGCTAGGATTATAGACATGTGCCACTGCTTTTGGCCTAAAATGAGGTTTGTTTGATAAGCAAAATTTTTTTAAAAATTATCAATAAACAACGATCCAAAGGAAGTACAGCATGTCTAACATTTCTGATAATTTGTAACATCCTGATTGCTTGGGCCTGTGACACATGGTTTTTTTGTGTCTGAAGGTTTCTGGAGTCTCTTGGTGTCTAATGTGGCTTGTGTGTCTCACTCCCAGCATAGTTGTGAGTTGGATGGTGAGTCCTGCAGTTAGGTGTCCTCATTTTGCACTGTGTGCCATGCACTTGTGTTGGGTCAACTCTTTTTCCTTCTGCAGAAGCAGGAGATCACATATGTGAACTGATGTGTAACCTGCTTGTTTTGTCTCCTGTGCCATGCGTTCACAGACACATCTGTGCTCACACATGCCAGTTGGGCAGCAGACCTGCTACAGGGCCACCATGGGAGGCCTGTCTGGGTGCAGAGGTCAGGGCACCTGGTGGGTCTGCAGTATTGAGAGATGCCTGCTCACGTGTGCCATTAGCAGATATATTTAGAAACTCATGAAAGGAACAGTTGAGCCTTCTAGTGTGGTTTTAAAAAAATGTTCATTGTTAAAAATCTGTTAAGGTAACTATTACTAATTTTAGATAAACAGTATAGAATTAAACCAATATTTTGAAAACCTGTCTTAAAAAGTAATTAGAGCTATTTGTAGGTAGAGCACTTCTGTGTTTGAATAAGGCTTTTGCATTAATATGGAATTCCCCTGCTTGAAGATCCTGGGGAGTTTGTGGGTTTTGGTTTTGTTCCAGACCTTTCACAAATAAGAGGCCGTTTACAAATGTACTTAAAACCTCTATTAGGGAATTAACTGTCCTTCCATTGATTTGTCTCACCCTGCTATTCTGGCAGACATTTGGCTGAGATTTTGCTCCTCAGTGATAGGTTTCTCCTCACTCTTTTTGTTCTTTGATGGTTTCCAGGGCCACCTCTGTATCTTAGTATTTCTAAAACCTGATCTTGTCTCATGGAAGTCTAATGCTATTGGCTTTTGCTGTTGTGCTTACTTCAGGGCCAGTGAAGAAGATGTCTTTTCAGATGTCCAGGCAACTAATAAAGAGTGCCTCTGTATTAGGGCCCTTATCTGAGGACACAGACATGTCATAGATGAACCCAAATCTTCAGTCTGAGAGCAGGGTTGCAGGACTAGGATGGAGAACTTGACAGATTAGGAATAAGAGTAGCTTTGATGACTACTGAGTTCATAGTGGCGCTAGAGTGTGTGGTCCAGCAGAAGACAGCTATCACTTCGGGTGTGGGCTATGGCAGCCGTGTGTTGTTGCTATGGTCTTCTGGTCTTGGTCTTTGCTTCTCTGAGCTTCCCTTCTTTGAATCAAAACAGAGAGGTTCAGCAACTCTTAGATGGCTTCAGACCTAACCCAGCTGTGGGGTCCATGGCCTGTGTGACCTGCTGCCACTCAGCCATAGTGGGCAAGTGCCCTCTTCAGTTGGAGCACTCTAGGACAGAAGGAGCCCTGAGGTGCAGGACGGCTGTTCACTGTCAGTTACTGGACAGAGCATGAAACCCCTTGGCATTTACTGTCCTGCCCTAGAATTCTAGAACCTGCTGGCATTGGTGCCCTCTATGCCTGGTCCATCTAACTGCAGTCACCTTTCCCTACCAGTAGTTCCTGAGACTGGTAAAATAAGAAGGACCTTCCCAATGCTACTCAACTATTAAAAAAAAGAACAAAGTCATGTCCTTTGCAGCCACATGGATATAGCTGGAGAACACGATTTTAAATGTATTGTCACAGAAATAGAAAACAGAATACTGTATGTTCTTATAAGTGACAGCTAAGCACTGAATACACACGTGCATAAGGATGGGAATGACAGACACTGGGGACTGCTAAAGAGGGAATGGGGGGTAAGGGTTGGAAAACAACCCACTGGGTATCATGTCCACCACCATGTCCAGGTGACAGGTTCAAACCTCATGCAATAGACCTATGTAACAAACCTACACCTTGAATCTCACATAAAAAGAAATAAGAAAGTAAAAAATAAATAAATACATAAATAAAGAAGGATCTTCTCTTGACTGAATGGTGGCTGGGGACCCTTAGTTGACTCTACCTCTATGTGATTGCCTGTGCATTTGGGCCCCAGTGGTGCAGTGGTGGTCCCAAGCTCTCCAGCTGGTGTACTGCAGTGAGCGCAAGGATTCCCAGCTGTTGCTTCTTCTGCTGTGTGCTCTTCTCATGCTAAGTGCACCGTTGCCATCTTTTATGTCAAGATTCCTTTGACTGAAGCCTGTCACAGCAGCTGACTGGTATTGTGTCCTGCTAAAATAAACCTGATGTGTTAAAGTAGATGCTTATCATTGGTATAGTATGTTCTCTGACATGGCCATCCCAACAGAAATGTTGCAGAGATCCCTGTATAAAGAAGGTTTTTCCACATTCATTTTAGTAGTTTTTTAGAAAAGGAAACATCACTGCTCCATATAACTTATGGAACATCCCGGCTGCAAAATGCCTTGTGACTCTAAAATGATTCAGGTGGCATCTACATCCTGGCATGGAAAGAGGTGCACAGTGTGTCAAATGGAAAAGGCAAATTCTAGAATAATTAGGTCCAGACCAGTGGTTTCAACTGAGCATGAGTTTGGCCCCCATAGGAATTCTGATACTGTCTAGAGACATTGTTGATTGTTGCAACATGTTTGGTTCCTGCAATGGGTGCTGTCTGGTTGTGATGCTTCACTCATGCTGGTCTCAGAAAATGAGTGCTATGAGTCTTTAGCTTGACTCTGAAATCACTGGGGCCACTATTTTAATCAATAAGGTGGAAAATAATTTGCAGGCTTTGAAAAATATATATTTGTTTCGGATATATGTATTTGATTTCCTTTCTTCTTGCCCTTTTTTTTTTCTTTTGAGGAGTGTGAGGTGAGGTCACCTTTAAAGAGAGGGGAGCTGTCCTGGAGGGTGGCAGTAAAACCATCTGCAGGCGGTGCCTCCCTCTCTGGCTTTGGGCGTTGGCCTGTGGTGTGTCCACAGAGGCCAGGGCATGCCACTGCACACCGCTGCCCACCTGCACACTTGCGTGAGTGCTGGGGCGTTCTGGAAAAGGAAAGAGCCCAGTTTTAAACCAGTGATGAACGGAGCACTTACAGATAACTCTGATGGTTAAATGTGGGTGCACTCCAGGAAATGTTTGGTCATGCTTCTGAGGCTAGGAACAACCCAGTGGATTTAAAAAAAATAATAATTTGAAAGAAAGCCCTATTATGAGAAACAAAGAACTGTTATCAAAGTATTGAGCAAATGTCATTTGGCTCATTCCAGAAACACTACCCAGACATTTTTCCTTATCCTAGACTCAGAGGTGCCAGCAGTCCTAAGCGCTGGCACGCATTCCTGACATGCTACCAGTGTTGCTTTTAAAGACAATGTCTTCATGTGCCTAGCTTCTGGTTTCACAGTTGGAGCTGTGTTCTGTTCTCAACTCCAGTACTACTCTGATTTAGGATCTTGAAGTCATCTCACCCTTTGGTTTTCCAGCTTTGGTGCCTTCCATCAGATAGTGTGTGAACATGGATGGGTGACATTCATTATTGCTTTTGCATTTGTACTGGACAGGAGCTTGGGTGGCACTCTCACATAGCCTGTGCAACTCTGTGCTGAGAAGGAAGGGCTTCAAGGTATTTGTTTAGGCAATTGCAGAGAAGTGGAATAACCAGGCTGGAGGCACCCCTGGCTGCTGGGCGATACGGGTTCCTCGGGGGCTGTCTTCTCTAGCACTATGTCCTCCTATCACGCTGTGACTGTGCCAGTAGCTAGATTTGCAAATAGGTGCCTACACCTCCTCAGGTGGCATTCCCTGTCCTGGGCTCATGCCAAGGCTTCGGCTGTCATACCTTAACACTCACCCCCCTCCAAACAAAGTGGCTATTCATTGTCCTTTTCCCAAAAAGTAGCAAGGACACCGTTTCCAGAATCAAGATTTGTCTCTCAGACCGAAGAAACGCTGGCATCAGGGAATACTCGCTGCATTGTTCTTGTTTTGACTGTTTCCCACAGATCCAGCCATGCCTGGGCTGTGAGCGGTTCTGCCATCTCCCTTAGGGCTGTTGATGGCCCTGAGTGCCTCCACCAGATAAAAATTAAAGTACTTTGTTCAGTTTCTTTTTAATTTGTTCCATTTCCTTTAACTTAGTGATAAATATTGCTTATATTTGCAAATTCATGTTTTTATTAATTTCACTAAACTATTTCAAAATAGTATTATTTTCAAGATTTCAAAACAAGTTTGTACTTTTAAGAAATCATTTATTTATTTGTTTGAGTCTGGGTCTCACTCTGTCACCCAGGTGGGAGTGCAGTGGCATGATCATAACTCACTGCAGCCGCCTCAACCCCCTGGGCTCAGGTGATCCTTCTCCCTCAGCCTCCCAAGTAGCTGGGACTACAGGCACTCGCCACCATACTTGGGTAATTTTTCTATTTTTTGTAGAGACACCGTCTTACTATGTTGCCTAGGCTAGTCTTAAACTCCTGAGCTCAAGCAATCCTCCTGCCTCAGCCTCCCAAGGTGTTAGGATTATTGGCATGAGGCATTGCTCCTGGCAAAGAAGAGCTGTTTGTAAAGGTACTTGTTCTCTCAATCCATAGAAAGAGAATGGGATTAACTTTCTCATTTATTGACATGTCGGGTTATATGTGAGTAATTTCTACGGCTGCAGTGTGTGTAGCCATCATTCAGCAGTTCTGCTGTCTATTTAAATTCACATGATAAAGGTCACCCAAGATCTTTGAAAACTACTCTAATGCCCATTTCTTTTTTTCTTTTTTCTTTTTTTTTGAGTTGGAGTCTCACTCTGTCACCCAGACTGGAGTGCAGTGGCCACCCCCAACCACTGCAGCCTCGACCTGCTGGGCTCTGGCGATCCTTCCACCTCAGCCTTCCAAGTAGCTGGAACTACAGGCGCGCGCTACCACGCCCGGCTAATTTTTGATTTATTGTAGAGATGAGGTCTCGCCAAGTTGCCCAGGTGGGTCTCGAACCCGCAGGCTTAGGCAGTTCACTCATCTCAGCCTCCCAAAGCGCGGGATTACAGGCCGAGTCCAGCTCTAATGCCCATTTCATTGGTGACATCATAGGGGAAGAGGAGATCATCTCTACTGCAGAAGTGCAGGCTAGGTGGCTGTCACCCTTCTTCTGCTGCTGCCTTCATGTCTTGTATGTTTGCCAAGATGGTGTTAACTTATATCTCTTGGGTTTTAAGACTTGAGCAGGACTTCTGAAATGACTTTTGTCTGTTTCCACCATTTACATGAGAGGAAAATGTGGTCCAGGGAGATGTGCTTGCATGTGTCTAGGATGGTGAGTTGCTGAGTGCTGGTGTCAGTTCAGGTGAGGCAGAGTACATGGCTTGCTGGTGCAGTGTGACCTTTGGCATGCATGTATGTGTGTATGTGTGTGTGTGTGTGTGTGTGTGTGTTTATTCCCATGATGGTAAATTGCTGAGTATTGGCATTAGTATGGCTTGCCAGTGCAGCCTGGATCTTGTTGCATGTGTGCATATGTGTGTGTGTGTGTGTGTGTGTGTGTGTGTGTGTGTGTGTGTGTGTGTGTGTGTGTGTGTGTTTGTGTTTGTACCCAGGGTGGTGAGTTGCTGGCGTCAGCGCAAGTGAGGTGTGGTATGTGGTTTGCCTGTGCAGCCTGGGCTATGGTTTGCAACTGGCCATCTACATTGAGTGTGGAAGTGAGTGCATGATAGCTCTTCTTTATTTGTTTCTTTTTTTTTTTTTAAATTGGAGTCTCACTCTGTTGCCCAGACTGGAGTGCAGTGGCCACTCCCGGCCACCGCAGCCTTAACTTGCTGAACTCCGGCAATCCTTCTGCCTCAGCCTTCCAAGTAGCTGGAACTACAGGCGTGTGCTACCACGCCTGGCTAATTTTTTGATTTGTTGTAGAGATGAGGTCTCGCCAAGTTGCCCAGGCGGGTCTCAAACCTGTGGGCTCAGGCAATCCACTCACCTCAGCCTCTCAAGGCGCGGGATTACAGGCTGAGCCACCGAGCCCAGCTTTATTTGCTTCTTGAAGCTTACAGAAGTCACTTCAGACATGTTTAAAAATTAAAAATATCCTTTGAAATACAACCCAGCCCCTCTTCATTGAAATACAATAGAATCTTGCTGTAACATGCGCCATAATTCATACCTTGATCCAAAGATGTGATTGTGCCACATCTACAGAAAAGCAAAAGCCTCAGGACCTTGCAGTGCTAGTTAGTTCTCTGATCCTATTATCAAGAGGTTTTTCTGCCTGATTCTTACCCTTTTACTTGTAAAAACTATGCCTGTAATTCAGTCTTTGTGCTTGTACCTAAGATTTAAACCAGTTTGGAATGGGAGAATGAGATGTTGCTTTCTATTCAGGAAAAAATACCAATTCATTATTATTTGGATAATCTTCTCGTGTGTTTGTAAAGCAGTGAAAATTTCCTTAACTCATTTTTCAATTCTGTATTTTTAGGGGTCCTGAAGACACCTGCTTTGAATTTGGTGTTTTTCCTGCCATCCTCAGTTTCCCACTTGATTACCCATTAAGTCCCCCAAAGATGAGATTTACCTGTGAGATGTTTCATCCCAACAGTAAGTGCTTTTGAAGTCATTTTTGTGGTACCAGGAAAGGTACAGAGAGATATACCCATATGGACTGTATCTATCCATATATCTGTGGTGTGGACATTTAAAAATACTTAGGTTTTGAAGTATAGCAAGCTAGGCATGATGGTATTAACAGCTCATTTCAATTTCGAAAAACAGGTTATTGTAGGTAAAATAGAAACCTTACTGTCCAATCCCTCACCTAGAACTTCTCATTTACTGCTGATGCTGTTACATGTAGATAATGACCTTCCTCTTCAGAGAGAGACCATTCTGTACTTTTTCTCTGATCTCTTTGTAATTTCAATCTCAGGTACACAGTAGATACTCAAAAACGTGTTTTTTTTGAGGTTCGCCGTGAGCCTGCAGTGGTTGCAGATGGATGACAGGCATATATGGAAGGTCATCATACTGTTGTGTACTTTAGTGTGTTTGGAATATCCATAATAAAAAGTTAAAGAATATATTATGATTGATAGGTAAGAGTCATTGAAGTGTTCAACAATTTCAAGTTGGCTAGTCATAAAATGCAACTATGAAGAGGATTGTAGATGATGAAATAAAATAAGATTGTATTGAAGATAAATACATTCTTTAGAACAATACTTGCGATATGATATTAGAGAAATATTTCCAATAAACTGATTAAATTATGCAAATATGTATTAAGAATAGTCTGATCATTATTTTTAATGTTCTCATAGTTATTTTTACTGTTCAAATGTTAACATAGTTTTAAATTTTTGCCTTACTGTAAGAGGATATGTTATTTTATTTATTTTTTATTTTATTTTATTTTTTTGAGCTGGATTCCCACTCCGTTGCCCAGGCTGGAGTGCATGGGCACACTCACGGCCACCCCAGCATCGACCTGCTGGGCTCCAGTGATCCTTCTGCCTCAGCCTTCCAAGTAGCTGGAAGTACGGGTGTGTGTTACCACGCCCAACTAAGTTTTTATTTATTGTAGAGACGAGGTCTCACCAAGTTGACTGAACTGGTCTCGATATTTTGTAAAAATTTTTTAGACTAACTATAGATCTACCAATATCATAAAAATTGGTCAGTCAGTAAATACTTTAAAAAAATAATTTAACATATCTACTGAGAGTTGCTGGGATGCAGTGGTAAACAAATAAGAAAACCTTCAGAGCCTGGCATGGTGGCTTACGTCTGTAATCCTAGCCCTTTGGGAAGTCAAAGTAGGAGGATAGCTTGAGCCTGGGTGTTCAAGAACAGCCTGGTTAACATAGAAAGACCTTGTCTCTACAAAATTTTTTTTTTTTTTTAATTAGCTGGGTATAATGGTACACACCTATAGTCCCAGCTATTGGGGATGCTGAGGCAGGATTGCCCGAGCCCAGGAGGTCCAGGCTGTGGTGACCCATGATGGTGCCACTGCATTCCAGCCTGGGCGACAGAGTGAGACTCTGACTCAAAACAAACCTTCAGGGCTTACATACAGTCTTAGGGCAGGGATGGACATTGATGAAGAATCATACAGATAGTTGTATAACCACATCAGAAGGATGTGAGAAGCACCCTGTGGAGGTGGTGGCTGAGCTGACCATGCACAGGAAGTGAAGCCAGAGTTCCTAAGTGATTTCTGCTGGGGTTGGGGAGTGGATCCAGCATGTGCGGAGGCACACTGTAGGAGGTCAATGGCGAGGAAGGCAGGACCAGCCAGCACAGGCCTTCTGGTCAGTGTTTAACGTGTTGATGTTTCTTTTGGAAGCAGCAGGGCTCCACAAAGGGCTCCCCTGTCTGAGTGTGAGGGAGCAGTATGACCTTGCTGAAGGGCGCAGAGAGCAGACGGCAGCCTGGTGGTAGTCTATTTATTGGAGAGGTGCCAGCATCTTAGGACCAAGTGTGGGCATGAAGACAGAGAGGTGGCTTAACAGAGGGTTAGGAAGTAGAGCTGTCAGGAGAGGCTGTGACAGGGACACAGTGCTTCTGGTTGCAATGTCACTGCATGTACCATCACCTCAAGGAGGTGATGTGGAAGTAGGGAACTTCCAGATGGCATGTGTGGGGACTGTGGATGGATATCCTACTGTCCATGACAAGTGCGTACCCAGTTTCTTAAACTCACTCCTTGAACGAGTAGTCACCATGGAAACTGGCATGGAAAACACAGGACCCCAGGGTAAAGGCAAGGTTTTTGGGAGGTGGATGGTAATGTTAGCATTGGTCAGTTTTCATGGAATTCTTGACTCTTGGATTAAGGTGCGTTTTAATAAAATTTATTTCAAATTGTTTTTTTAAATTTTAACTTTAATGGCTTTATAATCTTGCAGTGGAGTCCATCCAAATGGATTACCAGACATTTGAGTATATATTGAACCACCTGAGACTTACTCCCAAGTATATGTCAAAGAAAAACAGCAGACACTTTTAACTTTCTTGATAGGACTGATTACATGCTGTGAATTGAAGATCTATTTCTCTTTACCTGGCTTTGGGTGTCTTGTTAATTATGGTATTTGATGGAGAGGAATTAGGTGTAGACACATTGACCTCCAGTAGTAATTGATGACAATTTCTCTGTTAGAGTAAGTTACCAAAAGGACTTTTGGTATCTTTCTTTTTCTGGATGCTTATTTATTTATTTTTTTGAGTTGGAGTCTCACTCTGTTGCTCAGGCTGGAACAGTGGCACGCTTATGGCCATCGCAGCCTTGACCTGCTGGACTCAAGTGATCCTTCTGCCTCAGCCTTCCAAGTAGCTGGATCTAAAGGCATGTGCCACCATGCCCGGCAAATTTTTTGATTTATTGTAGAGATGAGGTTTTGCCAAGTTTCCCAGGCTGGTCTCTAACCCATGGGCTCAGGCAGTCCTCTTCGCCTTGGCCTCTCAAAGTGCTGGGATTATAGGCGTGAGCCACCGCACTCAGCCTTTCTGGATATTTAAATAATTCCTGTTGTCTTTATTCCAGCCAGGTGAATGTAATTTTACACAGTCCAGTTCAGGGATTTAATGGTAGAATTAGAAATCTCTCAGAAACTGGCTCTGTGAATAATTCAATTAAATTAGCTATTTTGATGAGCTGTTGGCTAGGCAGCCTTTCAACTTATTTCTTTTGGATATAAAGATTTAGACAGTCCTGAGGAGTTGGAGTGGTGCTGTCTTGATGAGGACTGGCCTAAGAAGGTGTAGTGGTGCTGTGATGATGAGAACTGGCCGGGCTGACCTGGGGCCTCGGCGAGTAAGCGGCCCTAATCCTGCAGGCCTGCTGGGATCCATGCAGACAGGACATGTGACGCTCAGGGCCCCAGGCTGTGCCCAACTGTGCAAACAGCTCACTGTGTCTGCAACCCTTGTTCTTATCATCTGTAGAGCCTCCCCCAGTACAGAGTTTCCACGGCCTGTTCCTGGGTTCACCTAGTTGCCTCTTACCCTTGCAGTCTACCCCGATGGGAGGGTCTGCATTTCCATTCTCCACGCCCCGGGCGACGACCCCATGGGCTACGAGAGCAGTGCTGAGAGGTGGAGCCCCGTGCAGAGTGTGGAGAAGATCCTGCTGTCGGTGGTGAGCATGCTGGCAGGTAAGGCCAGCCAGCCCAGTGCAGGGAGCTGGGCAGGAGTCCCCTGGAGGAGCCCAACCTGCTGGCTCTCTTCTCTTCATTTGGTCCCGACTCTGTGATGTACTTTATTCGAATGTGATGAGTTTACAAGCACCACTTTCATTTCCTGTGACTTGTATGCAGTGTCCCAAGTTTAACGTGTTTCATGATGATGGAATTCAAGGGCAGTGTGTGTTGCCCAGCATGTCACTGACCATGATTCCTCACTCTTTAGTCCTTGAGCATTTCATTGTCTCACTAGGTATTTATTGGGGGCCTACAAAGTGCCATATGATACTGGAGGAGTAAAGTCAGTGTGACAGAGGCCCCAGCTTGAAGGTCCCACCTTCTAGAAAACTGTCCACATCCACTTCATCTAGAGGCCAGTAGTTGAATCTTGAGATCAAATATGCACAGCGCTCTTGGGCCACTTCTTGAGACAGTGTGGGTTCAGGATCTGTAGGAGTTAACAGGGTAGGAGGGAGGGAAAGACACTTGGGGCAGAGGAAGCAGTCTGGGCTGAGGCCCAAGACAGGAGGCAGCCAACTTGATGGGACCACTGCCAGCTCCCTCTGACTGGAACCAGGCCTGGGGGGCTGAAGGAGGCCCTGCAGATCATGGAGTTTTCAGTGGGGCATGGCGTCACCTGAGTGGTGCCTTACAAAAACTGTCCTTGTAGTAGTCACCAGTATGTGATTACAGGAGAAACAGGGACTAGCTGGCTGGTGATGCAGTGGCACAGGAGGGAAAAGAGAAGGGCCTGAGTAGTCCCAGGACAAAAGGGAAGGGGAGAGTTGGGAGACCTGGAAGGTATAGGCTGTAGTACTCCTGCTTCTGATGTGAGTGCTGGGGTGCTGTCTCTGGGGTCAGGAATACAGAGGGAGCAGGATTGGGGAAAGGGTTTGAGGTGTGTGGGAGTAGGGGCCTATATCCACCTCAGGGACTGAATGTGGAAGTGAAGGTGTGAAGCCATTTCTAGATAGGCAGTAGGTGACAGGGGGGGACAAGGAGTGGTAGTGTAGAAGCGGGAGGAATCCTCAAAGGGATGGAAGGAGGATGATCTGGGAAACCAGGAGGAACAACAGTGCTGGGAAGTGAGGAAAGAGTCTCCAGGGAAAGAGCAGACCTCATAGGAGGACAGTGGATGCCAGAGCAAGGCCACTCAGTCCTAGACAGACCCCTAAGGTGCTGGTGCAGTGGGACGCAGGGAGACATGAAGTTGGGGCTTATGATGCATGCATATCTCCTAAGAGGACAGACATGGAGCTCTGTTCACATGCTGACTGACACCACCACCATACCGCACAGCTTATAGCTGCTGCTTTGGTGCCATGTCCCTTTCAACCTGGGGTCATCTGGTGGGAGCCATGAGGGCAACTCCGCCAAGAGGGTGCTCTGTGAGGGAGATGTGGCCCTGCGAGTGTCCTCAAAGGGTGGAGCAAGCTGCAGGTGGGTTCTGTGTAGCTTGTTGTCTGGGTGCTGAAATGTCATGCAGCTCAGGCAGGTCTGGGGAGATGGTGGGCCTGGTATTGGGCTATCACCTGCTCTTAGACTCACAACCTGGGAGGCATGAGAGTGGCTCTGCTCTGAGGTGCGTGTCCACCAGTGCAGAAGCTACACCAACTGCATTTGCTTCTTGGGCTCTGGGACTTGTGTCTTGCAAGGTCCATCGTGTTTCAATGAAGTGGAAGCTCTCATGAGGTTGCTCACTCTTGAGACCCCTTTCTATGAACTTGTTTCCCTTTCTTCCAGAACCCAATGATGAAAGTGGAGCCAACGTGGATGCTTCCAAAATGTGGCGAGACGACCGCGAGCAGTTTTACAAGATTGCCAAGCAGATTGTACAGAAGTCTCTGGGGCTTTAAGGCCTCACCCCGTGCACGCACAGACGTGTCCCACATGTGCACATACATACCACCAAGCAGTTCAGCATTCTCCTCCGGAACACTTCGTGATCGCAACACTCTGTGCTGATACCAAAAAGGAAAGCTTGCAGGAACCACAGCATCTATTTTTTTTTAAAATCTTTCCCACCCTAAACAGGCTTCTCCTCTCAACTTAGGATTTAAGTTCTCCCCTAATCCTCTCAAGGTGGTCCAGGTAGATGGTCAGAGCTGTCATCACTACCTCTCCCAGCTGAAACTCCACAGACCCAGCAGTTCTGGCTTCCTGTGAATTTCCCTCCTTCCTGGAGCATCAAGGAGTGTACATGCCAGAAATCCCCTCCACTTCCCCGCATGATGGTAATGGAGGGGAGAAGCAAGGCCTTGAAGCCTTGGTGGGGGAGTGTTGACCTCTCTGTGGGCTTCCTGGGACTCTTGTCATATTTCACAAGCAGAAGTTTTTCTTAGAATCTGGTTACATCTTTTTCATTTGTTGTGTATTACAAACCATCACACTTAGAAATGCTTTCAGAAAGTGCTTTCTTATTTGTGGATTAATAAGAAATGGGTACATGGAAAAGAAATACATTGCCAGTTATAAAGACTAATAGGTTTTTTTAAGTTATGGCTTGTGTCCTGGTTACTAATGCATTATTAGAGCAGGTACAGGTGAGATCTTTAAAGTTGTAGTGAGCTTCTTCTGGATCCACGGGTGTTTTTCTTTTCCAATCTGAAAACTGGAAGCTATAGGATTTTGCACATTTTGATTGCACCGGGAATTTAACTATTGACACAAGGTCATTCTTTGCAACTCCAAGTCAGAAGGGACTCTAAACATTACTCAGCTCAGAGCACAGAGGAGTGCCTTATCCCAACCTTGACCAGCTCATGGAGGTGGGCATGTTGGGTCCCCGGGCCTCAGGCTGGAGACAGCACTTTTTTGTGACTTAACGATTTTGATGTGGTTTCGGTGTCTCTAACGTGATCTGCCGGGCAGCACAGAGCCAAGAGTTCACATTATAAGCAATAACAGATCTGTTGCATGCAGAGTCAAATATTTGACCTGTAACAGACAGGTTAAATTTAAATAGGAATCTCTATTTTTGAAACAAGGGATGGTCTATGAGGCATACAATGAACTTCATATGATGTTTTCTCCTTCCCTTTCTAATGGATTAAGCGCACTGTAGTCTGTCTGATTGAACCTGAAACGTCATGACAGTTCCTGGTTGAGAGGCTCCGTGTCCACCTCTGCAGATGCCAGATTCTTTCCTTCTCAGAAGGGAAGCACTCAGAATTTGAAATGCAGTACAAAAACTTGTATTTGGAAGGGCTAGGGAAAAGAGAGGTGTTGTACCTAAATAGTATTTGCAGGCCCTCTCCATCACTTAAAGAAGAGAGGTTTGTGCGAACAGCCAGGTGTGGGCGTGGGGCTCCCTGGCAAGTAGGCCCAGAGTGCACATGCCTGCCCTTAGGCTTCCATGAGTTGTGGAGAGGGAGGGAGGCAGTCTACTAAACAAAGTGTTTTTATTCATTTGTATTTATTAAATGAAAAGAATCCCATGGTGTCCCTGTTCTGTGGTGGAGCTTAATTACTGGGTTAAAATAAAGTTCTATATTTTCCCCTGTTCTTCATGATGCTTTCCTTCTTGTGTTGTCACATGGTCATAGAGAAGCCTGGGACCAGGCTGCCAGGCCCGGATCAGGGTTTCCTGAAACAGAGCACAGCCTGACCATTTGGGTTGACACTCAGTACCAGGACTCCTCACAGCAGGCACTTTCTGGAGACTCATGTTAGTCCTGGAAGTTCTGTTCTCTTTTTCTTCTTTTCTTTATTCTCTGCAGTCTTCTGGAATTCTTGGGTTTCTTGGTTGGGGTCTGTGAGGTGTATGTGTGCATGAACGTGTGACAGAGTTCAGCATTTCTAACAAACTCCAGTTGTGAGTGGCGCCCGTGGTTCATCTCCCTGGAAACCAGGTGTCCTGAGTGTGCTTCATGCCTGCTGGTACCTCAGTATGCAGCTCATTCTTTTTTCTTTTTTTTGAGTTGGAGTCTCACTCTGTCGCCCAGACTGGAGTGCAGTGGCCGCTCCTGGCCACCGCAGCCTGCACCTGCTGGGCTCCGGCGATCCTTCCGCCTCAGCCTTCCAAGTACCTGGAACTACAGGCACGCGCTGCTACGCCTGGCTAATTTTTTGATTTATTGTAGAGATGTGGTCTCGCCAAGTTGCCCAGGCGGGTCACGAGTGCAGCTCATTCTTACCACCATGTTTGTGACAGCCACTGCCAGCCCTGCCTCTGAATCCTGTTACTCATTTTGTTCATAGAAAGGCCGATTCCTATTTCACTGACTTACTGTCTCTGTTTTTGCAACTTCCAATAAACTTCGTAATCCATGTCTTTATTCATTTAAAAATGCTCTGAGCTGGGGTTCCCAAGTTCATGGCAGGCCCTTCCAGGGCTCATTCCCTGGCTCCTCTCCATCCCCTGGCTTCTTGGTGCCTCTGAGCCCCGTGTCTCTCGGCACAGGCCCCCATAGTGTCTGTTTGCCTGTCACCTAGTGTTCTCAGAAGCCACACTTTCCAGTATTTTTTGTTTTGAGTAGGAGTCTCACACTTTTATCCAGGCTAGAGTGCAGTGGCATACTCACAGCCACTGCAACCTTGATTTGCTGGGCTCAGGTGGTCCTTCTGCTGTCATACAGCCACTGCAGCCTTGATCTTGCTGGGGTTAGGTGGTCCTTCCACTTCAGCTTTTCAAGTAGCTGGATCCACAGGCATATACCACCATGCCCAACTAATTTTTTGATTTATTGTAGAGATGAGTTTTCGCCAAGTTACCCAGGCTGGTTTCGAACCCCTGGACTCAGGCATTCCTCGCCCCTGCCTCCCAAAGTACTGGGATTATAGGAATGAGCCACCACACTCAGCACACTTTACAATATCTAACAACTCTTATGTGATACTGAGTTGTTTTCCAGGCCACCCAGGGGCAGGGATTTGAGGGCATAGGACCAGACAGGTTGTGGTCATGGTGACTGGCTTACTATGGGGAGAGGACACAGTAAAGCCAGCAAAGGGAAAAACACTGAGGGCCAAGTCCAGGGGAAACCAGGCATGGTCCCATGGGATCTCATGGAGTCTCCTGGGTGAGGGTCTTACAGGACACACCTAAGTCCCCCCTCATGCAGCTGTGACAACACATGTGAGATGTCTACCAGGGAGCATGACTGACTGTGCCCAGGGTTGTCACTTGTGACTGACCATGTGGACATGTGCTATTTGAGATGTGCCAAAATTCCAGACACCCAGAGGGACTGCAAGTGTTCTGCATACACCATGTTGTTTATTCAGACAATTGAGGCCCAGTGAGGCTGGTGGTGGGAGCCCTACTGACATCGAAGTGCCCAGCCTAGGGCAGCCCTTGTCAGTGAGGCTTGGGATGGCCATCCCCAGCCTGCTGTAGTGACTTTCCTAAACAGATGTTCTGAATATTGCCCTTTGGGGGTTTTACGTAGATTCATTTATTTTTAATCTTCTGGGTTCATGATTATTAGATTTGTTTTTAACATTGCTTTCCTGTCTGTATATATCTCTGGCATTGGTCTGCCATAATGGTCCTGATTTAAGTGAGTGCCATCCTTGGTTTGCCTGTTTGCCTGTCCTGTTCTTGGGATGGCTGCTGGGACAGCCAGGGAAATTCTGGGTTTCATCTGGGTGCTTTGCACCATTCCTGTGTGTCAGGAACCCCTGTTTACTGCCTGAGCCTGAGTCTGGCCTGGCCACACCACAGTGAGGGTGGCATCTACAGACTGTGCTCCACCTTCCAGGATGCTTGCACCTGCTGTGGCTTCTGGTCTGATTTCTGTGTTGATGAGGTGGCTGATTTTTCAGAGGAAGTACTGGCCCACATCATTCAGTTTTTTGTAGATTACAGAATCTGCTCTAGCTGCACAGAAAGACATTGGCAGGATGCACTACCCCACCCTGGATGCCCTGCACTGTGGCCGCCTGAACAGATGAGGTTTCTGCAGAGCCCAAGTCCTCTGCTGGAGGCGGGGACCCTGGGGATGCCACCTGGACACAAGGAGGGGACAGTAAAACGATTTGAGGCTGCCAAGGGCAGAGCAGGCACACTGGGGGATAGGTTAATTCTGGAAACCCTGTCCTGGAGGGACAGTAGGGTAGGAAGGGGTGGACAAGCTATGGTCAGATCCCACTAGGCGCCTGCCTGGGCCCAGGACCCAGGACCTTGGGGACAGCCCAGGAGGAGGTCTGAGGACTCCAACACAGGAGTCCCTGCAGGGGAGAATGGTGTTGGATGCCACAGCTGAGCTGTGTGGAAACTGGAGGCATCCTGTTGTTTATACAGACAGTTAAGACACAGTAAGGCTGGCAGTGGGAGCCTTCCTTGATTTATTGTAGAGATGAGTTCTGTTCGCCTGCCACCCAGTGTTCATTTGTCCCCAGCCCCGCTTGAAATGGACTTTGTCAAGGGGACAAAACAATATACCTCCCTGCAGAGGAAGGACAGGCCAGCTTTCGTCCCACAACCCAGCTCTGCTCAGCCAGCCACAGCCTGCACCACTCCCCACACTGCCGCACCTTCCCAGCCCCCAAGCCCACCCACTGTCCAGTGCCCTTGAGGAGGCCGTCCTGTGTCCTAGAGAAGAAACTCTGGTGTGAGCCCAATGTGCTTGCAGGAAGTATATCCCTGCCACTGGTTGTGCACTGGCGCACATCCTGGCCTGCTGTCTCTAGATGTGTGTTGGTCAGGACCCTCTTCCTGGAGCGTCAGGGAGATGTCTCCCCTCAAAAGCCATGAACCTGTGTGCTTCTCCTCTGCCCTGTTCCCACACCTGCTGGACTGGGAGCACCCTTGGTTGTATGGACCCAACACCCAGGCTCGGGATCTGGAGCAGAAGTTCCCAAACAGCCTCCTGTCCCAGCATACATCCTGGGTCTGGGGGGATATGGGCATCTCCTCCAGGTACCTCCACCTACATCCACTCATCAAGACAGTCTCACAAGGTATGCCAAAGCCCCCCAGCCAGGAAAGGGGGCTTTCACGACACCCCCTATGCAGAACTGAATCTCAAAGTCCCCTTCCCTCTGTGGTCACAGCCTCTTGTTCTCCCCAGGTTTGGTAGGCTCCGTGTCAGCTGCCAGCAACTCCCCTGTTGACTTTGGTTGCATGAGCCCCCATCTGCATCCTCCACGCAGCATCCATTTAGACCTAGGGGCCTGTGGCAGGCTTGGTCACTCCATCCTCCCCAGCTTCAGTTGCTGGCCCTTGTGATAGTCGGTCACCTCACCATTCTTCTGCCACCTGGTCTGTCCTCTAGCCCACCCACCACCCTCAGGCTCCTGAGCCCACCCTCTGCGATTAGCTTGCCTTTCACCTGGGGACTGGAAGGCTCCAGGACCAGCCCCCTAGTACCTACCCTCCTGCACCTGGAAGTTCCTTCCCACCAGCTCTGGGGGAAGTGCTCTGTACCCCTGCAACTTTTTGCTCCAGAATCTAGATTTTCTTTCTTCTGCAGTGACCAGAAGTGTTGTGCTTTCTTGAAGGGTGGCCTGCCCTCCAGCATGCCCCTTGCTGGGTGGGCGCTCTGACCGATGACTCGCTTCTCTCCCTAAGTGTCCTCTAAACAACACTTGAGTGGCCTTGGGCTGGGGTGACGATCAGGGTATGCTTGAGCTGGTGGCCTGCCACATGGCTGTGCTGTGGCTCTAAGTCATTGTCTTGGGTGGAATATGAGCAACAGTCACTTTCTGTTGCTATCAGTTTCTCTTTTGACTAAATCTACAATTCCATGTGAAGCTAGGATAGCTGTAAGTGAAAGGAACTGATTTGTCAGATGTATGAGCACAGGATGGACAGACCTATCCCCATAGTTGGGAGATGTTGTAGAACCCTGTCCTTCCTTCAAGCTTCATTGTGGCATCTTCTGTCATGTGACAGAGAGAGTGGGGCTGGCCCCATCCTGTGGAGGCTACACAGGGCCCTGCCAGGGCTGTTGCCTAGGGCTTGCCAGGTGGGGGCAGAGTTGGCCTGAGGCAATGGGGAGGGTCTCAGGAAGCCAGAAAGAAGGATGTGTGTGAAAGCCAGAAAGAAGGTATATGTGTGGTCCTACTTCTGGGCAGAGGCTGAGATGTGGTCTTGGGCTGGTGGTCCTCCTGCTGCCTAGTGGCTGTGAGTGAAGTGTGGACCTGGAAGTTGGGAGGCACCTCTGGCTGCCTGCTGGGGCTCAGCCTAGTTCAGACCCCAGAAGCTGGAAAGCCTGGGCAAGCCAGGTAACCCCTCTGGGCCTTTCTTTTCTAATCTGTGGATGTGGTGGCAGGACTGCTCCAGCTCTATAGAGTAGACATGAGGATTAGAGTCCAGGTGTGCAGAGCACAAGGCTGGTCAGCCAGGGAGGAGATGGCACCTCTTCTGTGATGGCACAGCAAGTGTGCCCAAGGAGGTCTGCGCCCACCCCATCCCCCCCACCTCCTCTGGGGCAGATGCCCGTCTCAGGCCCTCCTGGTCAAGCACATGTTAGAGCCTTGGTCAGGACATCTGCCTTCAGCTGTCCTCCTTGCTCTGGCAGCCCCCCAGGTGTAGTGGGCTTATGGGTGCCAAGAGGGAAGAGAGAGAGCATCCTGAATGGTGTCATCATCCTCCCGGAGAGTGACATGGAGACACCTCCTGGGCACAGATACCATGGCCACCAGAGGCTTGTCAGCAGCAGTTAACAAGGGGGCACCTGGAGGCCTTCTTTCCCAGTCGGCCACCATCTCAGATCCTCAACATTTAAGAAGAGAAGGGAGTTTTCAAACTGGAGTCTGGTGTGTGCTTGGTACTCGACCCCACGGATGTCCCACGATGGGTTCATTCCAGTCGAGCAGGGAGCATGTGATAGCATGGTTTGCGGACCTGGTCTCTGTTCCAGGATTGGGGTCTACTCAGGTAGAGAAGCAGCAGAAATGGTGGCTGGTTTCTCTCAGGTATGTGTGCATGTGTGTGTGTGTGTGTGTGTGTGTGTGTGTGTGTGTGTGTGTGTGTGCATGTGTGTATGTGCATGTGCTGGATTTTCTGGCAGGGACTGTCCCATATTGGAACTGACTCGGATGGAACAGGAGGCTGGAGACTCGTCTCTTGCTAATGGATCTTTGGAATCTGGGATAATATACTAAATGCCTTGGAACCACATGAAACGGTTGCAGCTTCAGGGCAGAGCAGACTTGGGGATTCTCACAGGTTTCTCCCTCCTGGACCCATGCCCACCTGATGGAGCAGCTAAGCCAGGGACACAGCCACAGCAGGATCCCAGATGCCCCCATGAGGGCCACTCCCACCCAGACCTCCAGGCTGCAAATTACCCTGCATGGGAGCCTGTGTGTTCCTGAGCATTGTGTGCACACATGAATGTGTGTGTGTGTGTGTGTGTGCATATCTGCACCCTGCGCACATGTGAGTGTGTGTGTGCCTATGGGGGTGTCTGAACAGCTCCAGGAAAGCATTTATCCTGCTCTTTTATGTAGCTCTCTGCTTCTGTCTGTCTTTCTCCATTTCTCCATCTGTCTCTCTTTCCTCACCTGCCTGGCCAGCTTTGCGGGTGTCCTATCCGTCGGCCCTGACCTGCTGTGGAGGTGGAACCCAGGACGAGAAGTCCAGCCCGCTTGGCGTGCCCCAGGGGTGTGGATGGCTGAGGCAGAACCTTGGGAGATGCCCTCAGGTCTTGGCCCTCGAGCAACACTGATGCCTGGAACATGCCCCTCTCCTGCAGGGGCTGCCAAGAGGCTGGTGTGGCAATAACTTGGCCCCAAAGCTAGTGGGGACTTGGAAGAACAGATACATGCCCTCAGTTGGCACTCCTGGGCCTACTACAAAGCCCCTAAGGCCAGGTAGAGCTGCCAGGTGCCCCCAGGACTCACAGGGCTACATTCCTTGCAGAGGCAATGTGGGCGGTGGTTAGAGGGTCTGCCTCTGCTGTCAGTGGGACAGGCTCTCTCTCCCACCCCTGCTGGCCTGAGGTCATGCCGCCTATACCTCCGAGTTCTGCCTAGCAAGCCTGCCTTGCTGTGGAATGCCTTGCTACTGATGGTGGCAGCTGCGGTGTACTCAGAGTCACGTTTGGCATGTTGTGCTGAAAGCAGAGAGAGAACACCCCTCCCCCCCAGGCCACAGCCTCCTGGCCAGAGTGCCTGGAATCAGCTCGCCAATGCCTGTTCCTTTCTGGCAGCTTCTGGCAAAATACTGGCCAGATGTAACAACATCCGTGACCCTCCAGCCAGCCCTCCTTCTGTGTGTGTCATATGGGTTCTCAACTGGGGAATGCTAGGCCCCCAGGGACATTAGGCAGAGGCTGCAGAACTCTGGTTGTCACAGTGAGGGCTGGTGTGCTGCTGGCCTCCAGTGACAGAGGCTGGGCCACTGACCAGCACTCCCAGGCCCCAACACAGCGACCTGGTCCCCAAAGCCAGTCCCACTGAGTCAGCATAGCCTTCTGCTAGCTCTCCTGCTCTGGGTCCCTGACTGGGGCTTACCCTGGACAAGATGTGAGCAGTGATGGAAGCAGAGGAGGGTGGAGCCTGCCATGTGTCAGATGTCAGGCACTAGAGGGCAGCGGGGCAGGGAGGGGGGCAAGGAGGGGGCCAGGGAGCCCCAGCATCATCTTTATCTCACCGGACTGGCCAGGCCCCATGCCACACACACACACTCCCAGGCACACACATGCACACACACCCCACATACTACCACATACACACCCAGACACTGCTGCATGCACACACACCTGTGCATACACACACAGATGCACTCACACAACTGTACACACACACTCATAGGTGCAGACAGCCATGTATATGTGCACATGCACAGCCACGCACACGCATCCACATCCTTTGTTTTCTCTCTGTTCCTCAAAATGGGTAATTTCTGTCGATCCATCTTCATGTTTACTGACTCTTTTCCATCTCCATTCTGCTATTGAGCCCGTAAAGTTTTTATTCCATATATCTTTTTGATCTAAAACCTTTACTTAGGCCTTTTTCATACCGCCCTTTTCTCTGTTGAGAACATCTGCCTTTTCACTCAGCCCAGGTGTGCCCACCTCTGCCTCCAGGCATGGTTATGATAACAGCTTTAAAGTCTTCGTCTGACAACTCCATCAGCTGCCTCATCTTGGGGTTGGCATCTGCTGATTACCTTTTCCTTGGCAGTTGTAGACTTTTAAATTTACTGGGTGTTGAGTAACTTTATTTGATGTGGATATTTTGAATCTTGTGTCTAGACTCTGGGTTCTGTTAAGTTTTGCTGGAGATTTTAAAAACAGGGAATCACCCCGTTAGTTCCAGACTATAGTGCATCTTGCCACTGTGGGCAGTGGTCCCAGAATCCATTCAGTCTCCAGCCTTTGCTGTGGTGTCTGGTTACTTGAAGCCTACACCCCTCAGGGTCCGCATGGGACTTGGTGGTTACATTGCAATACTTAGCTTTCCTGTTGCTTCGTTGGGTCTTTTCTCTGTGTGCAGCTTGGGGAAGCCCGGGACTTAGGTTGGTCCATACACAGACTTGGGGGTCCCCTTCTCCAGCTCCGACCTTTTTGATGTCCTCGTCATTTGGTTTCCAGGGGCTCCCTTCCCCCAGTCTCCCTGGCCAGAGTACAGATTTCCCTCCAATTTTGCCTTCTGTGCTGCCATGCAGTTCGATGTGACTGCAGCAGCCCTGGGAGAGAAGCAGTGGATGGAATAGGAAGGGTTCCCTTCACAGTCTTTGGGAACGGCGGTCTTTTCTCCCAGCTGCTTGGGCCTGAAAGATGGTTCATTTCTTGGGGTCTTGGGCACCTGCCAGGACAGCCTGGACTTGGGCAGGACTGGGCAGGAGAAAGAAAGGCAAGAGAGGAGGTGGGAATCCCCGCATTCCTTGGCACAGGCTGTGTATCTGCTGGGTCCTTGGTGAGAAGTGGGGGTTTCTCCTGGGACTCTGCTTTCTTTTCTTTTCTTTTCTTTCTTTCTTTCTTTCTTTCATTCATTCTTTCTTTCTTTCTTTCTCTCTCTCTCTCTCCTTCCTTCCTTCCTTCTTTCCTTCTTTCTTTCTTTCTTTCCTTCTTTCTTTCTTTCTTTCCTTCCTTCCTTCCTTCCTTCCTTTCTTTCAGTTGGAGTCTCACTCTCTCGCCCAGGCTGGAATGCAGTGGCAGTCTCGACCTCAGGTGATCCTTCTGCCTCAGCTTTCCAAGTAGCAGGAACTACAGGTGCGCACCACCATACCCGGCTAATTTTTTGATTTATTGTAGAGATAAGATCTTGCCAAGTTGCCTGGGCTGGTCTCAAACTCATGGACTCAGACAATCCTTTCACCTTGGCCTCCCAAAGTGCTGGGATTATAGGCATGAGCCACTGTGGCCGGTGAGGGCTCTGCTTTCAACATTGGCCATGGAGTTGTGCAGTTCAGATTGCCCTCAATCAGAGTCAGAGACAGGAGGAAACCACTTTGCAGACTTACCGTCACTCAAGGTCACTCTTCAAAGTCAGCTTCAGTCCCTTGTCTGCCTGCATGGTGTTCTTTTCAGGGACTTCGGGAAGCTTCTCTCTGTTTGTTGCAGTAGGTGGGTAGAGGGGCTGTTTGTTGCAGTAGGTGGGTAGAGCTGTTTGTTGCAGTAGGTGGGTAGAGGGGCTGTAGTAGGAAAGGGGCAGAACTCCAAGTCTCCGGGGGCAAGCTGGCTGTGGTATGTCTCTTCTGTAAGGGCCTCAGTCCTGTTCCCAGGGAGGAGCCATCATGGCCTAATTGCCTCCCAAAGGTGCCACCTTTTAAACCATGGCATTGACCATTAAGGCTCAACACCTGGATTGTGGAGGTGACACATGAAAACCTCAGCCCTCCTCTACCGGCTGATTAGCCATGCCCCTTGGTTTTGTGTTGGGTTGTAGAACTCATGGTCTGTGTCCTCACATGGCTAAAGTGAATACTGAGTCTATGGGGTGCCACATCGTGGATGCATCCCTGTCTACTCATCACTTTTTTTTTTTTTTGAGACAGGATCTTGCTGTCACTCAGGCTGGAGTGCAGTGGTACAATCACGGCTCACTGCAGCCTCCAACTCCTGAACTCAAGTGATCCTCCCACCTCAGCCTCCTGAGCAAGCTGGGACTATAGGTGTGCACCACTATACTTGGCTAGTTTTTTTTTTTTTTTTTTTTGAGTTGGAGTCTCACTTTGACACTCAGTCTGGAGGGCAGTGGCATGTTCCCGGTCACCGCAGCCTCAACCTGCTGGGCTTAGGTGATCCTTCCACCTCAGCCTTAGAAGTAGCTGGTAACTATAGGCATGCATCACCACGCCCAGCTAATTTTTAAAAAAAACTTATTGTAGAGATGCAGTCTCACCAAGTTGCCCAGGCTGGTCTGGAATTCATTGGCTCAGGCAATCCTCTCACTTCGGCCTTCCAAGGTGCTGGGATTATAGGTATGAGATACCTTGTCCGGCCCTGGATAATTTTTTTGAAAATTTGTCGTAGAGACGAGGTCTTACCATGTTGCCTAGGCTGGTCTTGAACTCCTGAGCTCAAGTAATTCTCCCACCTCAGCCTCCCAGTGCTGGGATTACAGGTGTCAGCCATCATGCCCGGCCTAGTTTACTTTTATTCTTATATTTTCCTTTGATTCTTTGAACCTACTTATAAACCTGCTTTAAAGTCTGCTAAAGCCAATATCTGTGCCATCTCAGGGTTGGTTATATGAGAGGAGACCTAACAACAAAACAAAACAAAACAGAATTATCTTTTGGAGGGCAGTCCCCTGTAGTAAATTTGGAATTTGTTCCTCTGGATCAAATGGTCAACCAAAGCTTTTATCTGGAAGTTTTGAGAAGGCTGCATCACAATTTGCAGAAGAAGCCTCCTGAGTTGTGGCATATAGATGACTGGTTCTTCCACCACGACAACTCACCTGCTGTGACAACACACCATGCTGTGTGTTCAGCAGTTTTTGACCCCCATGCCCCACCCTCCCTATTCACCTGACTTCACCCGGAGTGACTTTTTTTGTGTGTTTCCCCGGTTAAAGAAAGTCCTCAAAGAGAAATGTTTTGCTGATGTGGAAGAGGTGAAACAAAAAATCGCAGAAGTACTAAATGGCATCAAAATTGATGAGTTCAGGCCGGGTGCAGTGGCTCGTGCCTGTAATTCCAGCACTTTGGGAGGTGGAGGCGAGAGGATTGCTTGAGCCCACGGGTTTGAGACCAGCCTGGGAAACATGGCGAGACCGCGTCTCTACAATAAATCAAAAAAATTAGCTGGGCGTGGTGGCACACACCTGTATTTCCACCTTGGAAGGCTGAGGTGGAAGAATCACCTGGGCTCAGCATGTTGAGGCTGCGGTGGTCATGAGCAGCATGCCACTACACTCCAGCTTGGGTGATAGAGTGAGACTCCAACTAAAAAAAACAAACAAAACACTGTTGATTTCAAAACTTGAGCAGTAGAAAATATATCTCAATATGTGTGTCGCATCAAACAGAGTACTTTGAAGGTAACTGAAGTTTAAACATGTAAGGATAAATACACAATTTTTATAAATAAATTCCAGTTTTTTGGGGATTCCCTTTGTGTCTTTCTCTTCACTCATGTGGGTTATAGTTCTCTTTCTTTTCATGTCTAGTGGTTTCTTATTATATACTAAACTTTGCCAATATGTGAAATAGGTTCTGGCATCTTGTCTTCCCCTGAAGAATTGGTTCTTTTTTTTTGAGCAGGAGTCTACTCCATCACCCAGGCTGGAGTGCAGTGGCACACTCACAGCTACTGCAGCCTCGACTTGCTGGGCTCAGGCGATCTTTCCGCCTTAGCCTTCCA
Organism: Carlito syrichta; assembly: GCF_000164805.1. Classification (NCBI taxonomy): domain Eukaryota; kingdom Metazoa; phylum Chordata; class Mammalia; order Primates; family Tarsiidae; genus Carlito; species Carlito syrichta. The sequence goes on along the minus strand of NW_007249415.1, from coordinate 238,155 downwards.
AGTAGCTGGAATCACAGATGTGCACCACCATGCCCAGCTAATTTTTTGATTTATTGTGGAAGCGAGATCTCGCCATGTTGCCCAGGCTGATCTCAAACCCATGGGCTCAGGCAATCCTCTTGCCCTGCTCCCAAAGTGCTGGGATTACAAGTGTGAGCCACTATGACTGGTAAGTTGGTTCTTTTAATTAAATTCTTGGCTCTTGAGAACTTGTGGGTCGCCTGACTTTGTGTAAGTTTGGTTTTATTCTTTGTTAGGTGAGATCTGAGAGATGTCCTGGGACTACCCAAGTCCCTCTAACCAGTCAAGATGCAGCATCCAGCCTGTGTCCTCCCCATGGATCCTGTCAGGCCTTCAATTTAGGCTTTGCTGGGGTCTGATGTAGATGTTACTCGAAGAATCGTCCTCATTTCCAAGCTAGGCCTTTCTGGTTTCTTAGCTGGGTGCCAGCTGTCTCTCCATGCTGGCTCAGCCATGACTCTGTGTCCCTAGCACCCGACCTCTTGCAAGACATCATCTTCTCCATCAGCTCCAGTGCAGCTTCTTCTGTCAGTTCCCACAAACTCACTTCAGACCAATGTTAGACAACACCCAGCTAAAGATGTGGTGCCCCATGGGCTCGGGGCCTCACCCTGTGCAGCTCCCTGTCTTGGTCTCCCGGCTCAGCTGCCATGACGGACTTGACCTGCAGTCCAGTGCTCAGTGCCTCTGTGGGAAATCCTGGGGAGAGAGCAGTACTCCTGAGCACCCTGCCCCCAGATCACAGTCTTCATCTGGAGACAGATACTTGTGAGTTCTGTCCAGCTTATGACTGTTTAAAAGTGCTAGTCCAGGGCTAGATACCTATCATAGTGGCAGAAACCTGGGGGAATTAACATCATCTTTTCTTTTTCTTTTAGTTGGGGTCTCACTCTGTCATCTAGGCTAGAGTGCAGTGGCAGGATCACGGCTCATCGCAGCCTCTAACTCCTGGGTTCAAGCAATCCTCCCACCTCAGCCTCACGAGTAGCTGAGGCTACAGGTGCATGCCACCACGCCTGGCTAATTTTTTGATTTTTTGTAGAGATGAGGTCTTGCTGTGTTGCCCAGGCTGGTCTCATACTCCTGGGCTCAAGAAATCCTCACACTTGGCCTCCCAAAGTGCTGGAATTACAGGTATGAGCCACCACACTGGCCTCAACATCTTCATTTTATGTTGATCTTCTTGTCAGAGCCAACATATGTTACTTTTTAAACTTGAAAAACATAAAATAATGATTAAAATGCTGGTAAAGGCTGTTTCCTGCTTTGTTTTGGGGTTTTCAGGCCAACTGCCCTTCTTCAGCATTTGGGTGAAGGGGAGTAAAGAGTAACCAACACCTTCCATTGTTTCTCCTGAAGACTGCTACAGTGAGTCTCCAGCGAGGCTGTGAGTCTCCAGGGAGGGAATTGAAAGTAAGTTGTTTTGTTTACCACCAGTTCCTCGCCCTTTAAAGATTGCTGTGAGAGCTTGTTTTACTCTTGGTTTGGCTCCAGTCATGGGCATCTGAGCCCACACCTGTGTTGTGGGACCTTACTTGATATTCCCAAGAACAGGAAAGGCCAGAGCCCAGGTCATGGCAAGGCCACTATATGTATCTGGCCACACTGCAGACTCAGTAGCAAAGGGGGAGACTGGCCTATCTGGCTTCAGGAACATTCTGAGTTAGTGCGCACAAAGTGTGTGGAGGAGACTGCCTGCCGTGGGTGGCACTCTTTGGGGCTGTATTGGTCATGACCCCCCAGGAGACCCTTCATGAGCATGGAGAAGCCCCTCATTTCCTGACTGTTGGAGTCAGGAAACAAAGTGACCACTGAATGTGTGCCCAGAAGGAGGGGCTGCAGTCTGGGAGGGACCAGGGAAGGACAAAGTGACAGCAGAAGGGACCAGGTCAGGTACTGGGTAGGAGGCATTGGGGGGTGCTCTGCAGCATATCCTGGAATGAGCTTAGAGAAAGACAGCGGCTTCTGAGTCCAGCCTGGTGGACTAAGGGTCAGGAGTTGGGTATGTGAGGGAGGGGCACACAGGTCCAGATTTTCCTTCTGGAACTTTCACTTGTGTTGCTGTGTGGAAAAGGACAGATGGGGCGGGATCCTGGGGAGAAGAAGACTATAGTGGGAGCCTGGGGACAGCTGACTACATGGTGAAGAGGGGGCATTTCAGATCTTAGTATCCACATTTATGAGGGGCCTCAAAGACACACAGCTCTGGGACTGGGTGGCAAACAGGCTGCCCCAAGTATATAGCTGCACGTGGAACTCCCTAGGTCGCCAGTGTGCACAACCAGGACTGGCGGCGACTGCTGCTCCCCCAGCTAGGCCCGTCCCCCCCAGGAGTACCCACGGTACAGATGCCTCCTGCCCCTAGCCGCCCGCCCTGCATATGCCCCAGGCAGCTGGCGATGAATCCATCAGATAGTGTCGTGCTTACCTGGCAGCACAGTATGTGTGGACCAGCTTCAAGTGTTCTCATGTACCCTGAAGACAATGATTAAAAAGTAATTAACCTAATTTTAGCTGGATTGTCATAAATAAATGAGTCACATGAATCATCTGTGATGTGCCCGTCTGCACATGTCCCTGCAGGGGAGAGCCGGGGTCCTTGAGGCCTTGCTGTCCCAGGGGACAGTGCACTCCTCACAGCCTTGCTGCTGTCGTGTCCAACCGCAGGTGGCAGAGGCAATCTCGACCCCAGGCTGGCCTCGGTGGTGGAAGCTGGCACACATCCTTCCCGGAGCCCCACACCAGCAGACAGCAGAGCTGGCCGGCTTGCCTTGGCACTGGCTGGCCCCTCTGCAACACCAGAGGGCTGAGCAGGTGGCCTGGAGGGGAGCCCATAGATCATGGAGGTGACAGCTTCCAGCCACAGGACCCTGCTGGGCCTCAGGAACAGGCTCTGGGCACGTGGGGCTGTTCATGGCTGCATGTTGCAATCAGGTGCCTTTGGCCTGCTTGTAACTTTGTGGAAGATCCAGGACACGCATGTGTTTCTGTAGGTCAGGATGGGCCCAGCTTGTGCTGCAACAAACAGCCCTCAAATATCTGGGCTTGAAGTAGGGTTACCTCTTGTGCTCATTACCAATTCAGTGAGGTCTGCAGAGGGGCTCTGCTCCAGAGTCACTTGGGGGCCCAGGCCAGTGGTTTTGCCACTGCTGCGTGGCCCCTGTAGAAGAGAGCCTGTCTTCCCCCAATGGCAGGAGCTTTCCCCTGTGTGCTGTGTTGATCTGGCCATGGGGTGCTGGAGGCGTGTTCCCCAGAGAGCGTTTGCTTCTGCTACCAGGGACTGAGGGGCACCAACAGTCAAGCTCTTCTTTGAACTCCCCCGCTGGTGTTTTCATACTGTTCTCATAGTTGGCATTAGGGATTTTGGGGTTACATCCCATTGCCGAGACATTCTGGCCCTGTTGGTGCATCCTCTCATGACCCTGTTCCTTCCGAGTTCTCCCACCATGTAGTCTCCTTCTTGGCAGTCCTTCTTCCAGCTCCTCTCCCATGTGGGTCCTGCTGGAAGTCTGCCCTGATGTACCCTTGCCTCAGCTGTCTGCCCAAGGTTTTCTTGAGAACATCTATGCACGTGCTCCCTGTCCCAAGCCTTCTGTGTATATATCAGCTGGTCCTGTCACTGTCACCAGCCCTAGTCACCACTCCTGGTGGCCTCCACTGTGGTGGCAGCACCAGCAGCCCTGTCAAGTCCCAGGGTCCTTGTGTCTTCCTTGATATCCCTAGTGGACATATGGCCCCATGTCCTGGCAATTCTCAGGCTGCTCCACTTACACCCTTATCTGCTGTCTCTCATCTGGACCATGGCAGTGGCCTCTGATTTAAAAACAAACAAACAAAAATGCCCCACAAAAACAAAAACTTAAAAAATGTAAATTCTTGATGAAAACTCCATTTGTGATCATTTTGGAAAAATTAGAATAGATAAACATTAGCAAAAAACAGGACATGTTCATGGTCCTGCATCAGCACTAATAATAACTGCGTGTGGTGTCTTGTGCCTGGTGTGTATCCACTTGTGTCATTTTTTTATTTTTATTTTTGTTTTTTGAGTTGGAGTCTCACTCTGTCACCCAGGCTGGAGTGCAGTGCTCACCGCATCCTCGACCTGCTGGGCCCAGGAGATCCTTCTTCCTCAGCCTTCCAAGTAACTGGAATTACAAGCATGCCCCACCATGCCCAGTTAATTTTTAAAAAAATTTATTGTAGAGACGAGGTCTTGCCATGTTGCCCAGGCTGTTCTCGAACTCATGGGCTCAGGCAATCCTCTCGCCTCTGCCTGCCAAAGTGCTGGGATTACAGGCATGAGCTACCATGCCCAGCTGATGTGTCATGTTTTAATAAAAGACACAACACTCTACGCTAGGAAGTTGGGGGTGGCAGGGTGGGCCTGGTCCCCTCCCCTTTTGTGGCCTATCAGAATTAAGTGGGACCTTTTCAACCTGTGCAGATGCCTACCTGCCGGGGTCTCCTGGTGCTGGGAATGGGCCTTGATGGATTACTGTCACTGATGCAGAGCACTGATGTTCAGCCCTATGTTTCTCAGCATCTACACACATTCCGTCCAGGTGCCATTCAGATGTCTGGGTGGCCCCCACTGCAAATCTATCCCAAAGCTCTGTCAGTCTTCCCTGTGGAAGTCAGGTATTTGCTGCCATAAAAGCCATGGGAAACACTGACTTTGTACAGATTCTTGATTATTTCCTTAAATGACCAGACAACCGTTGTGGGGAACAGGGAGGCACGCAGGCCCCATCACATGCCAAGTCTGGACAAATCTCATGGGAAGTGTTGGTCTTCAGGGGCTTGTAGCCCTACAGAGTGGATCTGAGGCACTTTGGGCCCTGTCTGGTCCCTGTTCCTCCAGCGTGCTTTGGTACTCTAGTACTGGTCTTCCAGAACCTTCCCACATTCCTGAACTTTAGGAGGAATGCCCTCTCCCTCTTCTTTATTACTTCAATTCTGCCCATTCTTAAATTACTTTAAACAATCAAAATTTTGACTGGGGGGATCAAAATTTGAATTTTGACTGAAGGGTCTCAAGGAAATTACAAAGAAGGTCAAGATGGTATTCTTTTTTTTTTTTTTTGAGTTAAAGTCTCATTCTGTCACTCCAGCTAGAGTGCAGTGGCATGCTCATGGCCACCCCAGAGCTGGGCTCAGGCGATCCTTCCACCTCAGCCTTCCAAGTGGTCGGAACGTCAGGCTCACACTACCAAGTCCAGCTAACTTTTTCATTTATTGTAGAGGTGAGGTCTCACCAAGTTGCCCAGGCTGATCTTGAAACCCTGGGCTCAGGCAATTCTCTCCCAAAGTGCTAGGATTACAGGTGTGTGCCGCCGCACCTGGCCAAGATGGTATTCTTAATTTATAGCAACACACTGAAAAAAATGTCCTCCCACTTTTCTCAGTGCCCTCTTCAAGGAGCCTGCTCATTCTTCAAGACCACCACACCCAGGGCCTTTGTACTGGCTGTTTCCTCTGCCCAACCTGCTCTTATTCAAATATCCAGTGGCTCATTCCCTCACTGCCTTCAGGTCTTTCCTCAAATGCCAGCGAGGTCTTACCCAACTATCTACTTCTAAGCCAAGCCCTGCCCTAGTGCACTCTCTTCCCCATTTGTCTGGTTTCTTATTTGTTTCTAGCTACTTCATGATGGGAGGGCATTTAATCCAGCATACAGAACAGCCCCTGGACAGAGGCACTCCCCATAAGTGTTGGAGGGATGAGTGTGCCTGCAAGTGGTGGGACTTCAAACTCCCTGTTTTACCGGCCCAACTGTTGCACAGTGAATGGAGGTCACATCCAGGGGCATCTGCATGGTGAGATTGTTGTGGATTGAGGATAGTTCTCTGCCACTGCAGACTCTCTGTGTCTCCTGTAAAATCTGCCTTTTTTCTTTGGCTGCGTTAATGTTATCTCTTTAACTTTAGTTTTCTCTAGTTTCACTATCATGAGTCTAGCTGTTCATTTCTTTTTATTTATCCAGCTTGGTTTTTCTTGGTCTCTTGAATCTTCAGATTGATGTGTTTTATTCACTTTGTAGAATTTCCAGCTATCTCCTCAGATATCCCCTTTCCCCCATTTTCCTTCCCCTTTCCTTCTGGGATTCTAATTTAAATATGTTGGAATTTCTCCTCTGTATGTCTTACCTGTTTATCTGTATTTTTCATCCTTGTCTTTTCTTGCATCTTTCTGGCTATATTCTGCTCTTACCTATTTTTTCCTTTTCTCTTCTTTTTTTTGAGTTGGGAGTCTCACTCTGTTGCCCAGGCTGGAGTGCAGTGGCATGCTCATGGCTCTGCAGCCTAGACCTACTGTGTTCAGGTAATCTTTCCGCCTCCGCCTTCCAAGTAGCTGGAACTGCAGGCATGTGCCACCACAACCAGCTAATTTTTTGATTTATTGTAGAAATGAGGTCTTGCCAAGTTCCTGAGGCTGGTCTCAAACCTGTGGACTTAGGCAATCCTCTTATCTCGGCCTCTCAAATTGCTGGGATTATAGGCATGAGGCACCATGCCTGGCTCTGGTTTCTAATGTACTAATACTCTTTTTAGCTGTGATTTAAGTCTGTGTTAAGCCTATCCATTAAGTACTTGATTTTGGTTACTGTGGTAGATAGAAGAGTGACCCCCAAAGGTGTCCACACTCTAATTCAGAAATCTGTGAACATGTTCCCTTACAAGGCAAAAGGGATTCTGCAGCTGTGATTAAATTAAGAATTCTGAGATGGGGAGATTATCCTGGAATACTAGGGTCAGCCTACTTGGATTATGAGCAGGTGGTAGGATAGTAAGAGTCGGAGATGATGTGACAATGAAAGCGGAGGTCAAAGTGATGCCAAACTATGAACCCTGGGATGTGGGTAGCCTCTTGAAGCTGGAAAATGTAAGACAACAGATTTTCCTCTGGAGGCTCCAGGAAGAACCAACCCTGCCAACACCTTAACTTTAGCCTGGTGACCCCCATTTTGGACTTCTGACACCAACAATGTAAGAGAATAAATTATGTTGTTGTTTTAAGCCTCTAAGTTTGTAGTGACTTGTTGTATTAGTAATAGACTTAACTTAATAAAAATAACTGATAATTTTTAGTTGTATAATTTCTGTGTGGTGTTTCAAACATGAAAATTCCACTTTTCACAGTTTTCAGTTTCCTGCCAAAATTTTCAAGCTTGTCTAGATTTTTACATCTACATCTAATCATTTGAACATCTGGAGTCTTGGAAGGTCTGTTTCTATTTTCTGTTTTTTGGGCTGTTTTTTGTTCATGTCATTATGTATCCTTGTATGCCTGGTTATCTTTGCATACTGAACTTTTTACTTGAAAAGTTATTCATAAAAAATAATTTGAGGCATGGGATTGTATTACTTTCTTCCAGATAAGATTTTTAAAATTGTTTCTTCCAGGTGCCTGCAGTTACCTGTATTTGGAGATTATCTAAGTATAATTTCTGGGCTCAATGTTTTCTCAACCATGGAATGACTAGAGACCAGGCTGCAGACTATGCAAGGGTCAACTTGCTTCTTGCTCACCCCTACTCAGAGTGCAACCCTTCTGGGTCCTGGCATGAAGCAGAGGCAATTCCCAGAGTGTCTGCCTTTGTTGGGCAGATCTTGGCTCCTATCTCTGAGCCATGTCAGACTCAGCTCTGCCACTTTGCCATCTCCTGCAGGCTGGCAAATGCCCCTAGAGCAAAGTGGTTCCAAATGCTGAGCCCATATCCTTGCTTTCTGTCCTCTCTTGGTTTGGTCCAGTAATGCTTACTGGCTCATTGCCTCTTTGATGATACTAATGAGGTTTAAGAAGTATTTTTTCTGCCAGCCATGGTGGCTCAAGTCTGTAATCTCAGGACTTTGAGAGGCTGAAGCAAGAGGATTGCCTGAGCCTGTGGGTTCAAGACCAGCCTGGGCAACATGGTGAGACCTCGTCAAAAAATTAGCCAGGCGTGGTAGCGCACACCTGTAGTTCCAGCTCCTTGGAAGACTGAGATGGAAGGATTGCCAGAGCACAACAGGTTGATGCTCGGGTGGCCATGAGCGTGCCACTGCACTCCAGCCTGGAAATGAAGTGAAACTCCAACTCAACCCCCCCCCCAAAAACCCCAAAAACTATATTTCCAGCTCTATAAGCAGTTTTCAGTTTGAAGAGGGGCAAAAGTGACCTGGTCTGCCATGACACAGGCACAGAGGTGGATTTCTTCAGTTCACCTCTCTGTTGTATTTACTGCAGCACTGTTTAAGTCTAGAGCTTTCTTTCATATCACAGCCATATGTATACACTCTTTATGTGGTTGCCACCTGCATCGAGGATTCCCCGAGAAGCTGTTCTGCTAGTTGTAAGCAGATTTCTCTGAGAAGCTGCAGACCTGAAAAATATTGGTGGGAACCGGCCCTGAGCCCCCCTCATCCTGCATCAGAACTGTGGTATCCTTTTCATCAAGGGCTCTGCAGAGCAGTCTGCAGCCTGGTCAGGACCTGGGTCTGATCCTGGAGCTGCCACTAGAGCTCCATGACACAGGAGCACAGGCTGTGCTTGTTAATACACAGCCTGGTACAGGATGAGCGCTGTTGCACAGCCCACCATTTCTGTTGTTATTCTGGTCATCACGCCTTCCCTTCCTATGGTGTGGACAATGCAGGTCTCCTCTGGGAGCCCCGAGGGTGAGTACCTGGATATGGACACGGCCTAGCAACTGGGACTCCAAGAGCCACTGCTGATGAAGATGTGCAATGTCTCATCAGGGACTGTTCTTTCATCTTTTATGGGCAAAGACACACGTCGAAACCAGTCGCGGGCCTCATTAGCAGTGGCACCCGACTGACGTCGCTCCCGGGGTTTCACACTTGAAAACCTGGAGTCACACTCGGAACGTGGCCAGCTTCCTCCCCTTCAGCCACCTGGAGATGCAATCATGTCCTTTATCTGCCTAGATGCTATCTCCCAGCATAGCCATGGCCTCCCCCAGTTTAATTACCTGTTGGCGGGCACTGACTCACACAGCCTGGGGACATAACGAGGCTGCTGCCTTTGCTGGGTAGATGGCTGCATGCATACTGTGCACTCACATGCATATGTGCACTCACACATGCACTCGTGCACACACACACATGTGTACATATGTGAACCTGCAGGCATAAACAGCTGCACAGACTTACTTACATATGTGCATATGTACATACACACATTCACACACGTGCACATACCCACATCTATATTCATACAATGCACATGCACCCGCATATACACACACACATGCATAGACACATGCATACACTCACACATGTGCATGCACATGTGTACACACACACACACACACACACACACACACACACTGTGTCAGCCCCTGTGCAGTGATGCCATGTGTAAAGGCAGGGACTCATCACATGAAGATGCATTAAGAGTTTCTGTGTTTCTCATGCTAGATGCTTCCTAACTCTTCCCATCTTTAAGCAGTAAGTTGTCAACACATTGTTAAATATAAAACATTTAAAAACTCCCCATTCCTCCCTTATTTTATCCATCCCTCTCTCCCTTCAACCATCCCTCCCTCCCTCCCCCTCTCTCCCTCCTTCCCTTCCTTCCCTCCCCCGCTCCTTCCTTCCCTCCCTCCTTCCTTCCTGCCTTCCTCTCTAAACTTACTCATTACCAATCAAGTGCCAGGCATGTGCGTGTGCTGGGGATATTAGTGGTGAAAGCCCTACGCGACAGTGACTGTGGACCTCACAGATTTGGGGAGATGGACAATAAACAAATGGCAATGCATGAAGGAATCATCCAATGCTCACAGCTGTGTGAAACAGCCCTAGGGGTTCACAACATGCCTAGACAGCCCTGGGCTAGCAGTAGGGCTCTCCAGCTGGAGCAGCTGAAAAGGATCACTCTGGGGACACTGCTAGGACTGAGCTGGCAGGAGAAAGGGCATGTCCCAGGCAACAGGCCAAGATGAGCAGACAGTGAGGGGTCCGGGAACAGGAGCTCAAGGTGAGGGGTACAGGAGCTGGTGTCTCAGAGCTGAGTAGTTCTGGAGCAGATGTACCGGAGGAGAGGTGTCCAGGAGCAGGCGGATCAGAGATGAGGGGTCCAGGAGTGATGTGTCAGAGGTGAGGAGTTCTGGAGCAGATGTGTCAGAGGTGAAGGGTCTAGGAGCGGGTGGATCAAAGGTCGGGCCCAGAAGCAGATGGGTCAAAAATCGGGAGTCCAGGAACAGAGGGGTCAGAGGTGGGGGATCCCAGAGCAGGCGAATCAGAGATGAGGGATCCAGGAACAGGCAGGTCAGAGATAGGGGGGGTCTTAGAGCAGGTGGGTCAGAATTGAGGGCTCCAGGAGCAGACAGGTCGGAGTTAAGCGATCTGGAGCAGATGGGTCAGAGGTGAGGGGTCCAGGAGCAGGTAGGTCAGAGGTGAGGAGTCCAGGAACAGGTAGGTCGGAGGTAAGGTGTCCTGGAGCAGGCGAATCATAGGTGAGGGATCCAGGAACAGGTGGGTCAGAGGTGAGAGGCCATGGAGCAGTTGAATCAGAGGTGAAGGGTCCAGAACAGACAGGTGAGAGGTGGGGGGTCTTGGAGCAAGTAGGACAGAGGTGAGAGTGCAGGAATTGGTGAGTCAGAGGTGAGGGGTTCTGGAGCAGAAAGGTCAGAAGTGAGAGGGTCAGGAGCAGATGAGTCAGAGGTCAGGGGTCCCAAGCCAACAGGTCCGAGGTGAGGGGTCTTGGGGCAGGTGGGTCAGAGGTGAGGGTCTCAGAGCAGATGGCTCAGAGGTCAGGGATCTAGGAGCAGGTAGTTCAGAAGTGAGAGATCCAGGAGCAGAAGCATCAGCGATGAGGAGTCCAGGAGCAGAAGGGTCAGAGGTGAGGGGTCCAAGAACAGATGGGTCAGAGGTGACGGGTCCAGGAACAGATGAGCCAGCAGTGAGGGGTTCTGGAGCAGATGTGTCAGAGGTGAGGGGTCCAGGAGTAGATGGGTCAACGGTGAGGGGTCCAGGAGCATATGGGTTAGAGATGAAGGGTCCAGAAGAAGGTGGGTCAGAGGTAAGGGGTCCAGGTGCAGAAAGGTCAGGGGTTAGGGATTCTGCAGCAGATGTGTCAGAGGTGAGGGGTCCAGGAGCTGGTGAGTCAGAGGTGATGGGTTCAACAGCTGGTGAGTCAGAGGTGAGGGGTCTTGGAGCAGGTGGGTCAGAGGTGAGGGGTCCGGAAACAGATGGGTAAGAGTTGGGGGATCCTGGAGCAGACTAGTCAGAGGCAAGAGGTCCAGGAGCTGGCGAGTCAGAGGGCCTTGGACAGAGGCCTCCCCAGGTAAAGCAGGTGGAAGATTCCAGGCGTGGTGGGCCCTGAGGGATAGCGTTTGAGTTTACATCTTCTCCCAGGGGCAGTGGGAAGGGTGGGAGGCTTAGAAGTCGAGCGCTGGAACTTACGTCTTCATAAGGTCCTTCATGCCCATGGTTTGGTTGGCAGGTTCGGTGAGAGGCCGGAGGCAGGGGTGGAACTGGGAGCTCCAGGGATAGGATGGAAAGGGAGATGGCACATGGAGCCCAGGTCGATTTGAGATTGGTTCAGAGAGGAATCGACAGAAGATGGTTCTGGATCTGAGGAGGAGGCGGGAGGGGGGCGAGGGCCTGCTGGCTGGAGCTCTGGAAGGACCCAGGGTCAGGACAGGCTTGGGGCAGTGGAGGGTGCCTGTTGGGTGAGTGCTGAAGGAACACGCCTGTCTGACTGGGCACCTGCATTCACCCTCCTTGATGTGGGTAGCGTCCCCTCCCGTTTTTTCCTGGGAGTTGCTGCCCTCATGCATGCAGCTGGCTGTGACATGGGGAGTGTGTGACCCTGCCTCAGCCCCTAGGCACTACCTCCTGGACCCAGGGATAGAGCACACCCACTGGTGTGTTCTCGCAGAGACCCCAGAGGGTGTGGAGAGCACCCCACCCCGGTGATGCTATTTTATGGTCGTACGGGGCCAGCCTGCAGTTGGATGTCCTGGTGCCATGACCCGGGGGCCTTCCCAGCAGTACTTCTGTCCACCAAGGGCCACTTTTGTTCTGGGCAACACAGAGGCCCAACATGAGGGCCTCTCACATCCAGTGCTGCAAGGGCAACAGAAGGGCAGGGGCAGAAAGTCCAGTGAGCAGGTTAAATTCCTGTAGGCTGGAGCCTAGGAGCACATGGGGCATTCCTGGTTTTGATGCTCCCCATAATTGGCACCTGAACCCTCTGGTGAATTAAAGGGGAGGCTTCCTGCCAGTCTCTACTCCCTGGGGGCATGTTCTCTGTCAGTAAGAGCTGGGGTTGTCACAGTCATCTCTGTGTGACCCTGACGGTTGTCACACTCAGTGACCACCTCAAGCCATCTGCCCTCCATGAGCTCAGTCTGATTGTCTGGCAAACATGCTCCTGGCATTTAATTCTACCTTTTACAAAACTCCACTCAGCCATGGTAGATCAAGGAATTACATTTGCTTTTAAAAGCACTCTAGTGAAAAAAAAAAAAACACCCCCCCAAAAAAAGGAAAAAAAAAAAAAAGAAAAGAGAAGAAAGAAAAAATAAATAAATTAATTAGTTAAATAAAAGCACAAGTGTTATTGGAACAAGAAACCAGCCCGTGCAGTGTGGATCACTTTATAAGCAATAATGTCTGGATGAATCTCATCATCTGGGTGGACTGAGTGCAGACCATGAAGGAAACTTGACTTGAAGGCGCAGCTGTGTTCACAGGGTGGAAACACACATGGACATGCCGTAGGCCAGAGTTGACAGCATCAGGTGTCTTTTGCCATCTCTGCCAACATGCAGAGCCCCTGGTTCCCAGCGAGGCCATCCGATCAGGAAGCTGAGAGATCTGATTCCTGTCCTGTCCCCCCAACCCCCACCCTACCTTCTCAGAGCCGGTGAGAACTGGGCTCTGGGGCTCCTGCAGGTACAGGGACAAAGCCAGGCTCTGTAAGGCTCTGTGGGGCTCAGGAGACCACACATCCACAGGGGATAGGCTGTCCACCCCAGGATTGTGCAAGGCGGGGGGCATTCCTGCATTGGTTTGTTCATTCAGCGTGCATGCACATTCTGCTGGAAGCAGGCAGAGGGCTTTAGACCTCTGGTCAAGGCAAGAGTTTGGCTGTCTGATGACCTGGCTGTCAGTCATGGATGCTGCAGGGTGCCAGGACCTGGCATGGGGAGCTGAGGGTACATACTGTCGTAATGTTGGGTAACTGTGTTTCACCTGGAAGCTTCTGGCTGTTAGGTGGGCAGAAGTGTGTCTGGGCCAGGCCGGTACAGAGCAGGCTGCCCAAAGGGGCTGCAGGCCCCACCTGCAGCTGAGAGTTTGCTGGCACCAGCCTGGGAGGGGTCAGGGTGAGGCTGGGGGTTGGCAGTCAGTGTCTATTATCTGGAGACCCCTGGTGAGGCTTGGTCCGGGAAGGGATCCAGGGTCAGCCAGTGAAGGAGCTGGGGACACTCCAGCCCTCTCTCCCTGGACTTCCATGCCGCAGTCCTGGTCAGCATCGGAACCTGAGGCTCGTAGCTGGGCGAAGACTCAGGAATACTGTGCGATTTGGAAAGAAGTCTGAGGTTCACGCATTCCCTAGGCCAGGGCTGGCTTCCCAGAGAGTAGCCACAGGCAGGGATGCCTGTTTACCAGTGTAGCAAGTGATAAGAACAGGATAACACCATGGCACCAAGAATTTTTTAAAATTAGAGATAAGCTGGGCATGTTGGCTCATGCCTGTAATCCTAACACTTTGAGAGGCTGAGGTGAGAGGATTGCCTGAGTCCAGGGGTTCGAGACCAGCCTGGGCAACTTGGCAAGACCTCGTCTCTACAATAAATCAAAACTTAGCCAGATGTGGTGGCACATGCCTGTAGTTCCAGCTACTTGGAAGACTGAGGCAGAAGGATCACCTGAGCCCAACAGGTTAAGGCTGCAGTGGCCGTGAGCGTGCCACTGCACTCTAGCCTGGGTGACAGAGTGAGACTCTGACTCAAAAATAAAATAAAATTGGAGGTAAAATTCACATAACATAACATTAACCACCTCTAGTAGTTCCTTTTTCATCATCCCAGAAGGCAACTCTGTGCCCATAGGCAGTCTCTCCCATCCCCCAGCCCCCGGAAGCTGCAAATCTGCTTTCTGTTGCCATAGATTTGCTGGTTCTGGATGTTTCGTTTTGGTGGGATGGCACATAAGGTGCCCTTTTGTATCCAGCATAATCCACTGAGGACAGTGTTTTTGAGGCTCATCAGATTGCAGGAGCTGTGGGGGCATTGGCTGGCCCCAGGCCTCCAGAGGGGAAAACCTTGGGCTGGACTGCAGATCTCTGTTCTGCTTGTGCCTTGACCTTGCTTTCTAGTGTCCTTGTCTCTGACATCTTACACATGTGCCCTGAGGTCTGCAGTCCCCTGATCCTCACCCCTCTCTGCCCGCGGGTCATGGCCATATTCAAGGCTACAGGCTGACTGCAGATTCTTGGCCTCTCTGTTGCAGTTACTCATGTTTCTCTCCTTACCAACCTTGGGCCTCATCTCGTGACTGCCACTGCTCTGCCCACCCTTTGCTCCTGTGTCCTCAGGGCTCATCATTTTAGTTTAAGTTGAAATTTCCTCTTAAGTCCTAGCCAGGCTTTCCTCAAGGCCAGGGGGAGCAGAGGACAGGAGACCCCGAGCTTCCGGTTGGTAACAAACCATGGGCCAGGAGAGTAGTGTACTCCAAGCTCCACAGGACTGCAACTTCTGCACGCGGGAACCCCGCCCTTGCCCTGTGCACCTCCTGCTCTTCTGCATCCTTTAGCATGTTATTTATTAGTATATAAATGGGTAAACCTAGCTGGGTGTGGTAGCTCATGGCTGTAATCCTAGACCAAGGTGGGAGGATTGCTTGAGCCCAGGAGTGTGAGACCATTCTTGGCTACGAAGCAAGACTACCATCTCTAAAAAAAAAATTAGCCAGGTGTGATGGCATATCTGTATTCTCAGCTATTCCGGAGGCTGAGGTGGGAGGATTGTCTGAGCCCAGGAGGTGGAGGCTGCACTGAGCCGTGACCATGCCACTGCACTCCAGCCTGGGTGACAGAGACCCCAACTCAAAATAAATAAATAAATAAATAAATAAATAGATAGATAGATAAACCTAAGTGAATCATTATAGCAAATTATTGAGCCTAAGGAGGTTGTGGGAATTCCCAATTTATAACTGGTCAGTCACAAACACAAGTGATGACCTTGGCATGGAGTGGGGTGGTCATGTGGGACCAAGTCATCAGCCTGAGATGTCTGTGCTGACTCTGGGCAGTCAGTGTTAGGATGGAATTATATCGTGGGACACCCAGTGGAGTCCACAGAGAATGAGAATTAGTTGGTGTGGGAATGCACATATTTGGTGTCAGAAGTGTGTCAAAATATAGTTTGTTTTCACTTGCCTCCATCTTGCTTTTATCCCTTAATGCCATTTAAAAATTTTTTTATTTTAAAGATGTGGGGTACAATTCAGGGTTAGGTATGCAAATGTTCATTATGCAGGTACCCTTGTTGATGAGGTGTGCTTCCCCCAGACGATAATTGTTTAAGGTCTGCTCATGAATGATACTCAGTTCTTTGTTTCTATGATAGATCACTCCCTTGATGCCATTTTATCCTATTCCTAAAACTGAGATAAAGAACCGGGCCTTGGCCCAGTCTTGTGGCTCACACCTATAATCCCAGCACTTTGGGAGGCCAAGGTGAGAGGATTGCCTGAGCCCACAGGTTCAAGTCCAGCCTGGGCAACTTGGCGAGACCTCATCTCTACAATAAACCAAAAAATTAGCCAGGCGTGGTAGCGCATGCCTATAGTTCCAGCTACTTGGAAGGCTGAGGTGGAAGCATCACCTGAGCCCAGCAGGTCAAGGCTGCAGTGGCTGTGAGCATGCCACTGCACTTCAGCCTGGGTGGCAGAGTGAGACTCCAACTCACAAAAAAAAAAAAAAAAGAACTAAACCTGCTTTGAGGGTGAGCCCTGCAAAATTTTCCCTGGCCCCTCACTCCAAAGTGCACCTCTATTCCAGCCTTCCAGGCTTTCCAGATGCGACTGCCCTTTTCCAAGCCCTGGGTCACTACATCACTGCTGCTAGGAGTTGCCTCTCTCTGTGGAACATCTTGATGTGAGAATTCTTGCCTTGCTTTTGAACTTTTATTGTGGTTGTTGTTATGGTCAGCATGTGTTCCCCCCGCCCCCCAATTCATATTTCAAAACCTAACCCTCAAGGTGATGGTATTAGGCATTGCCTTTGGGAGGTGATGAGGTCATGAGAGTGGAGTCTCATGAATGGGATGAGTGCCCTTATCAAAGAGACCCCAGAGATCTTCCTCGCCCTCCTGCCACCACGTGAGGACACAGCAGGGAGACAGCAGTCTGTAACCTGGAAGAATGTCCTCACCAGAACCCAGTCTCAAACTTTCAGCCTTTAGAAACATGGGAAACAGGCTTCCATAGCACTCTGGCTTATGGTATGGTCATAGCAGCCCAAAGGGACTAAGACAGTCACGGAGAGCTCATGTGTGATTGAAGACCACCTGCTGGGCCAGTGTTCAAGGAACTGACCAGGCAGATTTGACATGTTCTTACGATGAAACTCAACGGAACCATCTCAGTCTGGGGCGCATGGGCTGCAGGGACTCCCACAGGAATAGAGGCCCCTGCAGAACCAGATTCTTTGTCTCCTCCTCCCACTGGGCCTCACTGTTACCTAAATGAACTGGGGTCCACTTGCCTGGCACACCAAAGCCAAACATCCACACCAAGGTCTACAGCAGGAGAAAGGAGGGCGTTCATTTGCAGGGTACCAAGCAAGGAAAATCGGGCAGCTCATGCTTAAGACACTACCTCCCTGAGGGCTTATAGTTAAGGGTTTTTGAAGGTGGGAGGCAGAGGTGACATGCATAGTCATACATCAATACACAAGGCTAGACATTGGTTGACCCAGAAAGACGAGATGTCTCAGAGCAGGGCCCAAAGGTCATGGGTGGATTTCACATTCTCTGATTTGCAACTGGTTAAGAAGGCAAAGCTTTATCTAAAATTTTGAGATCAGCAGAAAAGAATGTTAGCTCTGTCTCCTAGGTGTGACTCCTGTCAGACCCCTCAGGAAGAAATTTATTTTTAATTTTAATTTTTTGTTTTTTTGAGTCAGGGTCTCACTTTGTTGCCCAGGCTAAAGTGCAGTGGCATGACCAACCTGCAGCCTCAACCTCCTAGGCTCAGGCTATCCTTCTGCCTCAGCCTCCCATGTAGCTGGGACTATGAGGAAGACCTCCCCCCCAAAACCAGGAATTAATTTATTAATATGTGTGTATTTAGTCTTACATGTTTAAACTTCAGTCACCTTCAAAGTACTCTCCATTTGATGCAGTACACCTATCCAGGTGCTTTTTCCACTGCTCAGAACAGTTTTTGAATTGTCAATTTGGATGCTTTTTAGTGCTTCTGCCACTTTTGTTTGTTTGTTTCACCTCTTCCACATCAGCAAAACGTTTCCCTTTGACAATGTTCTTTATCCAGGGAAACGAAGAAAAAAAAGTTGCTAGAGGTGAGAGCAAGTGAATAGGGAGGGTGGGGTGCGGGGATCAATTTTGGTCAAAAACTGCTGAACACTCGGTCTGATGTGGGCAGGTGTGTTGTCATGGTGGAAGAAACAGCCACAAGTTTGCCATAAATTCTGCAAATTGTGATGCAACCTTCACAGAACTTCCAGATAAAAACTTTGGTTGACCATTTGATCTAGAGGAACAAATTCTGAGGGTATTACCAAAAGCTAATACACTTTCCCTCCAAAAAGATAATTCCGGTCATTTTTTGGGTCCCTCCTTGTACTGATATGCACCACCATGTCCAGCTAATTTTTAAAAAAAATTTTCTGTAGAGATGAGGCCTCGCTTATGGTGCCCAGGCTCGTCTTGAACTCCTGAGCTCAAGCATTTCTCCCACCTTGGCCTCCCAAAATGTTGGGATTATAGGTGTGAGCCACCATGCCCAACCAAAAAAGAAATTTAGAACACAGAACGTTGGCCAGGTGCGGTGGCTCAAGTCTGTAATTTCAGCACTTTGAGAGGCAAAGTGATTGCCTGAGTCCAGGGGTTCAAGACCAGCCTGGGCAACTTGGCAAGACCTCATATCTACAATAAATAAATAAATTAGCTGGGTGTGGTGGTACGTGCCTGTAGTTCCAGCTACTTGGAAGGCTGATGTGAGCCCAGCAGGTTAATGCGGCGGTGGTCGTGAGTGTGCCACTACACTCCAGCCTGGGCAACAGAGTGAGACTCCAACTCAAAAAAAAAAAAGAACACAGAATGTTGGTCAGAATCTGGTTCTTAGTTCCCACTTATGAGAGGTCTACATGCCAGCACTTCCTTTTGGTGGGAGTCTGGGCTTCTGAAAAACATACCAGGGACACATGTTAAGATGTTGTCTTTAGTTGCTAGAGGGAACCAAACATCTCTTGACTGACTTCTTTGGCTATTGTCTTAAGCTACTATGAACTTCTTGCTTGTCAAGTTGCTCATTTACTCCTCAGGGCTAGCTGGGTGCCTAAACTTCTTGAAGAAACTCAAGATTTACCTTGACTTCCATGCGTGGGGGTTGAAGCCTGCACCCTCACCCCCATCTCACCGTGCCACTTACATGATGATTCTTGCTGCGTCAGAATCTTGTCTGCCCTCCCCGTGCCAGCTGGAGCCCTCGGCCTGCTTACAGCTTGGGTCTTCCACAGGCTGCTTTGCGACAGTCACACAGGTGCACACTCTCACCAAGCTGGGCAATTGGAGCCTGGGCTGGGCTTGAATGGCTGCTGGTGCAGAGCCTGTGGTCCCCTGGGGTCCTGTGTGTAATCACAGGTTGGGGTCAGACTGGAGAACTCGAGGGTACCCAGAGACTGGGACCAGCCAATCTTCCTGGTGAGCTCACTCAGGCCTGCCACACAACTCTACATGGGTCACATGAAGGAGGGGACGATCTCCAGCTGCCTAGAGGGGCCCTCCCCTCCCCAGACATCTTCAGGAGCCACATTCACACTGGTGACTCCTTGCTTACACCATTTACATCATCAGCAGTGTTGATCGCTAGAAAAAGCTTACAGAAAAGTGTCAGCCCATATTTCATGCACATATATTACATATATATGTCTATGTAATACATGTAAATTCTTGCTGCAATATGCCTAGATTCAAAGTGGTTATCTCTGACAGTGAGATGATGGTTAATTTTCATTTCCTTCTTTTTGACATCAGTGTGTGATGAAGTTTCAACAATGAACCTATTATTACTTGTGTAATAAGAAAAATAAAGTTACTTTTAAAAGCAGATGTTTGTCTAAGTGATGCAATTTGTTTGCTAGGTGTAATAGACAAGAACCACCGTAGAAGCCTCCTGCCCCACGGCCCCCTCAAATCTGTCAGCAGGGAGTAACATCGTGAGCACCCAATGGCCTTTCTATCGTTATTTTAACAAATTGCACAAATATGACACAAGTACGCTCTTGACCTGTGCTGTGAACTCATTGTGATTTCGGAATTCTACCTGAGGAAAATGCAGTTGTTCAAGGGGCTAGCTCAACCAACATGCTTCCTACATTGACTTGGACTAACATTATTCAGTGCTGGGGACCTACAGTCTCCCCTCCCTTACCTTAGACGTCACTGGTGAGGACACATAATTAGATATCACATTTTCCACTTGAGTCCCCATGCTGAGACTAGGACTAACACCGTAATATGACTTTCTCCTAAATAAATAATGAGCTGGCTCATGGCTCAAGCCTGTAATCCCAGCACTTTGGAAGGCCAAGGTGAGAGGATTGCCTGAGCCCAGGGGTTCAAGACCAGCCTGGGCAACTTGGCGAGATCTTGTCTCTACAATAAATAAAAAAATTAGCTGGGCATGGTGGCACGTGCCTGTAGTTCCAGCTACTTGGAAGGCTGAGGTAGGAGGATCACCTGAGCCCAACAGGTCAGGGCTGTGGTGGCCGTGAGCATGCCACTGCACTCTGGCCTGGGCAACAGAGTAAGACTCTGACTCAAAAAATAAAATAAAATAAAATAAAAAGTCTGAATGCCTCCTAAAACCTGCCTATTGGAAATTGATCTTATCTATGTCCAACTTGTGCTAGATTCAAAGTGTGTCAGGGGTAAAGTCTAAGCAAAAATGGCTATGCGAAGCCAAAAAAAGACTATGCTAAACTAAGTTTATTCCAGGTTTCTACAGGTACCTCCTTTCACCCATGCACACACACAGACAGGCCATTCATACTTATCCCGAGCCCTAGGGGCTCATATCCTGTGTCTGCCCTTAGAAAATGTGACTTAAAACATATCTTAAGGTGACAAGAACACCAACACAGAGGTCACCGTGCTCTGCTTTGGAGTCAGTCTAGGGCCAACTGCTCACAGGGCAGCTGACCAGCAGGCGGCCATCCTGAGTCCTTCTTTTTATTTGGATGGGTCCTTCTGGAGGCTTCCTGCTGGCCACCCTCTGCAAGTTTGAGGTCCCTTAGGCAGCAGTATGGAACTACAGCTTTCCTGGACCCTTCCTGTGTGAACCCCTAGGACAGTTCCGGTCCTCTCCATGCTGCCTGGAGGTGACAATCCAGCCCTGACTGCAGATCCCGGGCAGACACAGTGGGCAGAGACAGACCAGCAACTCCATCCTGCTTTGGGGCTCCGGCGGCCATGGCAAGGAGGGGACCCCACTACACACAATCTCCTCCAGCCAGGCTTCCCCTCTGCACCCTGACTCCGCAGGACCTGAGCAGAGTGCTGCATGGCCTCCCTCCTGGTTCTGGGTGATTCATGGCTACCAGCGGGCTCCTTTGTTCCTCACAGCCTGGCCCTGCGCTCCCATGTGGGCCTTTCCCTGCTGCTGGGCAGCCAAGGTGTGAGCAAGCCCGTGGTCGCCCGGCGGCCTGCACTAATTACAGCCCTGCAGCTCCTATTCCTCCTCCTCAACCCCCCCCCCACCTTTGAAGTGGGTGCTGCTGCCCTGCCGGTCTCGCACCCCATAATTGCAGCTTCCCTCCAGGCCTTGGGCAGGCTGCTGGTTGCTAAGTTCCTTGGTCTTTTCAACAGGTTGTTGGGAAATTACAATGCAACTCAGGAGAGAAGGCAGTATGCAGGCTTTTACCGGGTTTAGATTAATGTGGGTTAATCTGTGAAGAATTTTAAGAACATGCTTTGTGTGGTAGGGTAGGCTCTGTCAACTGAAAATGACAGGCTGGGAGAACCAGAGGGGAGGGTGTGGCTGGTGGCCTCAGTACCATGGTTGCAGGGGTGCTCTTTGTTCTCCTGAAAGCATACAAGCTGGACATTTGTCCTCTGTGCCTTTAGGGCAGAAAGCCTTGCAAGCTGGCCACTTTAATGACTGCTCGCTTTTCATGGCTAGCTAATGCACTGAAATCAACCAAAAGCCAGTTATTAGAAAAGGAAGGAGACATTTCTGTCTTTTCCTCTTTTACTTAGTGTAAGAATGGCTGTTCAACTTTCTCAAACACGTTTGCACCTCAGTTTGTTACAGTCCGAGTAATGCTGAGCTGCTCCCCTTGATAGCAATAAATCAAAGAGGCAGGGAACTGGTAGAAAGTTTATTTATTGATTTTTGAGCTGGTGTCTCACTCTGATGCTCAGACTGGAGTGCAATGGCACGCTCATAGCCACCATGTCCTCGACCTACTGGGCTCAGGTGATCCTTCCACCTCACAGACACATGCCACCATGCCCGGCTGATTTTTAAATTTATTGTAGAGACAAGGTCTCGCCAGGGTTCAGGCAGTCCTTTCACCTTGGCCTCCCAAAGTGCTGGGATTACAGGCATGAGCCATCGTGTCCAGCCACGAAGTTTATTTCTGAGTTCAAGTCCTGGGAGCAGAGCCGGACTCAAGGTCTTTCTAAAATGGTTCTGCTCACCCTCCAGGCTTTTACAGTTCACTTTTATAGTCCAGAGTTGTCGTAACTACACATTAGCCACCTGACCAGCAGAACATTGTATAGAACTTAAGTTATAGCTGCATTTCACATTTAGATAGTGACATTTAGAGTAAAGAAAGTTTTCAAGGCCTAAGACATCATGCATTGCAAAAGTTATGCAAGTCACAAGTCTTACTTATGATTACATTGACTCTATATAGTTCAAAGAAAGGGGATAAATAAGGATTTACATCTTTGGGCGTAGTCTGCAGGGAAGTCAAGGATCCCCCCTGAAGCTACTTACTGGGAGGGCATGGAAGGCAAGAGGACTCTCAGTAATGTGCAGGAGTGCTTGAAAACCCACCATGCTCTTCTCTAGGATCTGTGGTAATATCGAGGGACTTTAGTGGGTCTCTGTATCAAGATGATAGGGCTTCACATGCTTCTGGCTTTAGCTTCTCAATGGAGTTGATTCTGAGTATCCTTCCCTTCACTGCTCACTTCATCCCCACCCCTTTGATTCTTTACAGGAAGACACAGTGGGGAGGCCTTTGGAGATGCCTTCTCCTAGTAACTGTGTGTCTAGAAATGATCACTTGTGTCTGGGAGCAGAGATCTTTGCATTCAGAGAAGTCCTAAGTAGAAACGCAGGGCCTCCCACACTCAGGGCTCACGGAAAGCTGCATTCTCTCTTTCTGGCATGGATGACACCCTCAGTCACCCACATCTGCTCTCCATGCAATCCCCCTAAAAGCAAACCTGGTGAAGCCCAAAACCTTCAAAGAAAACTCCCAGGGCTCTCCCTGAATGGCAAGTGTGACATGATTCACTGAGTTCTTGGAAAGTGTTTGTCTGGGTAGAGTCCCTAGTAAACAGTCTCACAGAAGTCTATGGGATGATATTATAGGGCAGTACATTGTGGAAAATAGTAAATAAATGCCTAATGGGTATTATAACCTCATAATGGGGAGGCCCGTTGAGAATAACTGCCATCTAAATCCACACAAAGAAGTCACTCTGGAATTCCTTCCAACAGTGATTTTCCCTACAGACAGTGCACGGAACTCCAGTTTACGCAAATAATAAAAGCATAACTTCTATGTTTGTAGAGAGAGCGGGATCTCAGAGCCTTTCAGCTCAGCCTTCTCCTCCTCTTCTTCAACTTTCCCTCCCCCACCTTAGAGTGTGTTTTGGAAAATAATTTCAGAAGCACTGTCCTACTACAGCCAGGGTGTTTCAGAAGAATGGAATTAATAGGATAGATAGATGTGTGTATGCATAAAATTATGGAGAGAGAGGGAGAGAAAGAGAGATTTATTTTAAGAAATTGGCTTGTGCGATCACAGGGGCTAGCAAGTCCAAAATTGATTTCTTTTTGTTTTTTTCTGAGTCAGGGTCTCACTCTGTTTATCAGACTGGAGTGCAGTGGCATGCTTATGGCTTACCACAGCCTCAAACTCCTGGGCTCAGATGATCCTTCTACCTCAGTCTCCTGAGTGGCTGGAACTACTGGTGAGACCATGCCTGGCTAACTTTTTTATTTTTCTTGTAGAGACGAGGTCTTGCTATGTTGTCCAGGCATGTCTCAAACTCCTGGGTTCAAGCAATCCTCCCTCTTTGGCCTTCCAAAGTGCTGGGATTAAGTGTGAGCCACCGCACCCTGCCAAAATTGACTTCTGACAGGATTCCCTTTTCCTCAAGGACGGGGTGGGGGGGGGAATTCCATTTTTTTTCCTTAAGGCCTTCAATTGATTGCATGAGGCCCACCTACACTATATAGAAGTATGTCAACTGTTTTACTAAGTCTGCAGCCTTTCAATGTTAATCTCATCTAAAAAGTACCATCACAACAACATCCAGGCATGTTAGACCAAATATCTGGGTACCATGACCTACTCAAGTTGGCACATAAAATTAACCATCACACTAGCAAACTTCAGAGCATCATTAATTTCCCAAATCAAGGCACTTTCTCTCAGAACATTTCTCATGGACTCTGAGCAGGCAGTCCTAAACCCCTGGAAGAGTGGGCGCCTTTCCTGAGCGTGTGGGCTTAGTTTATGTCCAACATTCTTTTCTTTATTGACTGGGTTGGGTATTGTAAATGGTAGTTTACAGCACCCCTTCCACCCTGGTGATCAAGAAGTGTTTAAGAGGAAAAGCAAAGCATGCACAGAAGACAGGTGGTGGGCTCTTCTAACCTCAAGTGTGCTAGTAAATTCGGAGTCTCTTACAGCAGGGGCTTACAATGTGTTTAAATTTCAGGAATGGTTTGAATGTCTCCCATTTCGTGACTCTTTCCCGAGTTTCTCAAAGCCAGGGCCCTCCTGTAGGCTTTCGCACTACTTTTGTTGTCAGGTAGAAATCTGTGTGGTGGTGTCTGGTGTGTAGAAGCAGAGACCAGTGACATGCATGTCAAACACTGTCAATGCTATTGGAGCATCAGCCCAGGCAGAGCTGGAGCTACTTGGGAGAACCTCACAGATAAAGAGGAATGTTGTACACCAACCAGGGAAAAGTAAACTGAGAGAATATAATAGTCACAAACATATATGTACCTAACAATATGGCATCAGAATTTATAATACAACAACAGACAAGAAGAAATGGAACAGAATAGAAAACTCAGAAACACACACACACACACACACACACACACACACACACACACAAACCGAAGATAATTGTTTTGGATTATTTTGTAGATGATGTTGGTAAAACTGTCTACTGTATGGAGAAAAAATAAATATCTATACTCGTACACTTAAAATATGTATAAATGTATTAAAGACCAAAAACTGAAAAGAACTATATAGTTAATAAAATGTCAGGCCCAGGAGAACAAAATAATACATAGGGACATGGTAAAACATAATTTTTTTTTTTAGTTGGAGTCTCACTCTGTTGCCCAGACTGGAGTGCAGTGACACACTCACGGCCACCACAACCTCAACCTGCCTGGCTCAGGTGATCCTACCACTTAGCCTTCCAAGTAGCTATAACTACAGGAGCATACCACCATGCCCAGATAATATTTTGATTTATTATAGAGACAAGGTCTTGCCATGTTGCCCAGGCTAATCTCAAACTGGGATTACAGGTGGTAACCAACTGTGCCCAGCAGAAAAAATCTTTAATATGATGGCTGTCAACCATTCACTGAAATCAGGAATGAAATAAGTTATGCTATTATCACTGTTTTCACCAATGTTATATTAATTTATTTCACTTTATTTCTTTTCAATCTACTCAATATAGAGAAGATTAACATTGTCTTGAAGGCTCTAGTTTATGCTGTAAAATAAGAAAACAAATACATGGGTACACACAGTACAATAGAAGAGGAAAAATCGTTTTTATTTGCAGACAATGTTTATTAGCCTAGAGAAAAAGATATTTTTTTTAACTTAAAAATTTTTTAATTTTAAAATTGTGGGGTACATTTCAGGGTTAGGTATACAAATATTCACTGTGCAGGTATCTTTGTTGATAAGATGTGCCCCCTCCTTCTCCAGGAAGATTTCCACTACTGTCTGTCCCACCTTCCAAGAAAAAGAGATTCTAAAATTATCTAGTAAATTTAAGGGGGATAGATATAAGATAACCATACAAAAATGAACCTTTTTATACTATCAATAACTGATTACAGTGGAAATAGGAGGAATATACTTACAATAATGATAAAATTATAAATAGATTTTTAGGACATCTACAGGAAAGTACAGAATCTCTGTAGTCAAAACTATAAAATTTTTTTTTCCTTTTTCTTGAGTTGGAGTCTCACTCTGTTGCTCAGACTAGAGTGCAGTGGCTTGCTCATGGCCACTGCAGTCTCAACCTGCTGGACTCAGGCTATCCTTCCACCTCAGCCTTCCAAGTAGCTGGAGCCACAGGCATGCGCCACCATGCCTGGCTAATTTTTTGATTTATTGTAGAGATGAGGTCTCACCATGTTGTCTAGGATGGTCTCGAATCCCTGGACTTAGGCAATCCTCTTGCCTAGGCCTCCCAAAGTGCTGGGATTATAGGCATGAACCACCATGACTGGCTACTATAAAAATTTTTTTAATACACGATTCAAAATTGAAATAAACAGTGATATCTTGAGTAGGAAGACTTTGTATCATAATTAGTATTTCTATAATGTTTTTGCTTATTTGTTTTTGTTTTTTTTTCAGTCGGAGTCTCACTCTGTCACCTAGGCTAGAGTGCAGTGGTACGCTCATGGCCACCACAGCCTTGACCTACTGGACTTAGGTGATCCTTCTGCCTCAGCCTTCCAAGTAGCTTGGACCCACAGGCACGTGCCACCATGCCTGGCTAATTTTTTTATTTATTGTAGAGATGAGGTCTCACCAAGTTGCTCAGGCTAGTCTCGAACCTGTGGGCTCAGGTAATCCTCTCACTTCAGCCTCCCAAAGAGCTGGTATTATAGGCATGAGCCACTGTGCCTGGCCTGTTTGATTTTTTGTTTGTTTGTTTTTTGAGTTGGAGGTGTCACTCTGTTCCCAGGCTGAGGTACAGTGAAATGATCACAACAATCATGGCTCATGGTAGCCTTGATCTCCTGGACTCAAGTCATCCTTCTACCTCAGCATCCCAAGTAGCTGGGACTACAGGTACATGCCACCATGCCCAGCTATTAAAAAAAAATTTTTTTTATAGAGATGAGAACTTGCTGTATTACCCAGACTGGTCTTGAACCCCAGGGCTCAAGCAATCCTTCCACCTCAGCCTTCCAAAGTGCTGGGATTGCAGGTGCACCTGGGCCTGATTTGGGTTTGGGAGGTAGATATGGGAACCAATACTTTTTAAAATTCATCCAGAAGAGTAGATACATTAGAATTTCTAATATGTTTTTGTAAAGGGAAACTAGTGCATATATCTTTTATCTAACAGTATGAACACCAACTATAGATATGGTTATCACAATAATATGATGCTGGCAAGGGAAATAGATGGAGAGATAAGCGGTACAGAGATGAATGGAATGGAGCCATGCACATGCAGGAGCCCAATCCATCATAAATGCGACATATCCAGGTGGTGGGGAGGAGGATTTAATACATGGTATGTGCATGACGACTTTCTGGAAACAGACTCACTGCATTCCACATTCAAGATCACATTCCAGATGGAATACAGATCTAAACATAAACACACATCATGAGAGTAAGGAAATCTAAACATTGTATCTTTTTTCTTTTCTCCAACTTTGGTTAGCATCAGAGTAAAAATCGTGGAGTTTTTTTGTTTGTTTGCATGTTTATTTTGTTTGAGTCAGAGTCTTACTCTATTGTCCAGGCTGGAGTCCAGTGGCATGATCATGGCTCACCACAGCCTCGACTTCCCGGGTTCAGGTAATTCTCCTGCCTCAGCCTCCCAAGTACCTGGGACTATAGGCATGCACCACCATGCCTGGCTAATTTTTTTTTTTTTTTGGTAGAGATGAGGTCTTGCTATGTTGCCCAGGCTTCTTGAACTCCCAGGTTCAGGCGATCCTCCTGCCTTGCCCCCCTAACGTGCTAGCATGAGCCACCATGCTTGGCCTGTATTTTTAAATTGTTAAAAACCAGGTTGGGTGTGGTTCCCAGCACTTTGGGAGTCTGAGGCAAGAAATTGTCTAAGCCCTGGGATTCGAGACCAACCTGGGTGAGATCTCATCTCTACAGTAAATTAAAAAATTAGATGGGCATGGTGACATGCATGTGCTTTCAACTACTTGGAAGGGTGAGGCAGAAGTATCATCTGAACCCAGGAGATTGGAGCTGCGGTGGCCATGAGCGTGCCACTGCCTTCCAGTCTGGGGAACAGTGAGACTCTGATTCAACATAAAAAATTATTAGGCCAGGTGCAGTGACTCAAGCCTGTGATCCCAGCCTTTAGGGGGCCGAGGCGAGAGAATTGCCCAAGCCCAGAGGTTCAAGACCAGCCTGGGCAAGTTGGTGAGACCTCGTTTCTGCCATAACATAAAAAAATTAGCCGGGCGTGGTAGCACACGCCGATAGTCTGGCTACCTGGAAGGCTGGGGCGGAAGGATCGTCTGAGCCCAGCAGGTCGACTCTGGAGTGGCTGTGAGTGTGCCACTGCACTCCAGCCTGGGCGATGGAGTCACATTCCAACTCAAAAAACACAAAATTATTAAAAACCACGGGGGCTGGGTGCAGTGACTCAAGCCTGTAGTCCCGGCACTTTGGGAGGCTGAGCTGAGAGAATTTTCTGAGCCCAGGGGTTCGAGACCAGCCTGAGCAATTTGGCGAGACCTCATCTCCACAATAAATCAAAAAATTAGCTGGGCATGGTGGCATGCACGTGTCGTTCCAGCTACTTGGAAGGCTGAGACAGACGGATTGCCCAAGCTCAGCAAGTTAAGGTTGCAGTGGCCGTGAGTGTGCCACTGCACTCCAGACTGGGCAACAGAGTGAGACTCCGACTCAAAATAAAACAAAACAAAAAACCACTGGAGTTCATAGTCCATATATGTGATGAGTTAGTTTAATGGAACCCCAAACTGGGTGAGTAGATCTCAGCAATTTTTTTTTTGTAATATAGAGTTATCATCTCCAGTATCTCCTTGACCTGTCTCTGTCCCTTGGTGTTTTGGAAAAAGCATCATTCTCCGGTGGGGGCATGCTGAACAGCCCCTGAAGATAAGTGGACACACTGCATGTACCTTCTTGGCCAAATGATGTTTCCCTCTGGGTTATCATTACATCTTGGTGAGGTCTGCTGCAACCTACCTGTGTTTGCCTATCCATCTGGCTTGATTAAGTCACCAGTGCCTTTAGCAGAACAATGGAGTTCCCTCTTCTAGTGGTTGGCAGGTAAAGCTGAGTGACCAGCTGCACCAAGATGTGTGGGGGAAGCTCTTGGGGCTTTTTTGTTTTATCATTTGGAGGCAGAGTTAGCAGACCCAGGATGGGCTGTGTGGCCAGGGATTGCTGGGTCTGCTAACTCTGCCACCTCAAGAACAATTGCAAAATAGCTCTGATGTCATCATGGCTCAGATCCCACTTTGTAAACAGTCACCAAATATCTCTCATTTATGATGTCATGGCTGCAAATCCACCTTGTGAACAATCACAAAAATAGCTCTCATTGATGCTGTCGTTGCAGGGACATGCCTTCTTCCTTTTTGCACACTCATTTGTCTTAGTGGGCTTTTTGGCTACATCTCCCTGAGACGTCAGTGCGTAGAATATTGGGGAAAACTGATGTCCATGGCAAAATGAGCCTGGAGAAAATTGGGATAGAAAATTGGAAGCAGGTTGGGTGCGGTGGCTCACGCCTACAATCCCAGCACTTTGGGAGGCCAGGTTGAGAGGATTGGCTGAGCCCATGAATTCAAGACCAGCCTGGGCAACTTGGCAAGACCTAATCTCTACAATAAATCAAGAAAAATTAGCTGAGCATGATAGCGCATGCCTGTAGTTCCAGTTGCCACCATAGCCTCGACCTGCTGGGCTCAGGAGAGCTTTCCACCTCAGCTTTTCAAGTAGCTGGAAGAACAGGCATGTGCCATCACGCCCAGCTAATTTTTCTTGATTTATTGTAGAGATGAGGTCTCGCCAAGTTGCCCAGGCTCAGGCAATCCTCTCAACCTGGCCTCTCAAAGTGCTGGATTATAGGCGTGAGCCACTGTGGCCGGCCTAGCGACCCCCAACTCAAAAAAAATTAGGATTTTCATGAACTGTATGGTGTGTGGAAGAGTCCCACTGCTTCTGAGCCCCAGTGGGCGAAGCCTAGGCTGGAAGTTTCTGTTACTGCAGCAGGTGCACAGGGCAGAGCTGGCAGGGGGACCCAGGGAGAAGAAGCTATGCCCCATGGCTCACCTAGAAATGTGAAAGGGAGTTGTGTGTAACAGAAGCATTTTTCAGGTTTTCTTTATATGACCCCAGTTAACCGAAGCCTTGTAACTAGGATGTGAACCATGAATTAACATCTATGGGGGGGGGATAAAAAAGGAAAAGGGTGGGAGAGAGGGAGAGAGGGCAGAAGGTAGGGGGGATCTCTCTCCAGTCACAGGGCTGTTTTATGGAAAGGGATTTCAGTGCCCTCACAAGCTCTGTCTCCCCTCTCTGTCTCTGTCTCTCTCTCTCCTCTCCTCCCTTTGTCTGTCTCTCTCTCCTGCACTCTCCCTGTCTTTCTCTCCTCCCCCCATCTCTCTTACGCTCTCTGTCTCTTCTGTCTCTGTCTATCTCTGTTCTCTCTTTGTCTCTCTCTCCTCCCCACTTCTGTCTCTCTCTCCTCCCTTCCCTCTGTCTCAGTCTGTCTCTCTCCCTCCCTCCCTCCCTCCTTCCTTCTTTCTGTCTCTGTCTTTCCTTCCCGCCTCTGTCGCTCTCTCTCTCCCTTTCTTCTCTTGTCTATGTCTCCTACCCTCCCTCTGTCTATCTTTTCCCTTCCCTCTGTCTCTCTCAACAAGCCCTAATGACAGGGTCTGTGCTCTTAGAAATGCGGAGGCCCCTGAGCTGGGGCTTTCCTCCTGAAATCAGCAAACGTGCATTTTGAGGCCTATGAAAGGGGTCCTATGAACCAGGGACAGCTGCTGGGTTCTGACTGGGTCACAGGGGTGTCCACACAGGGCACGTTAAACATTCAGTGTTGTTTAAGAGGATGAGGAAGAAAGCAGGGTATTTTTTTTTAAAAGAATACTCATATTTAATAGCTGTTCCGCCTTGAGTGGCATTTCACATCAATTGAAGTACTGAGAGGTCAACTCCCAGTGGCCCTCACCTCTTGTGACCGTTGCCTTGTGTGCCTGACTGCAGGGCCTCACACCCCTCCGCAGAGTGTCTCTCACTCTCTCCTTCTCACGAGCTGTTCCCTTTAAGGACCGACTTCCCTCCAGAGGGAAATTCCTGAAACCCAACAGTTGACAAACCCACACACCCTCCGGAGGGCTGGGCACCAGATAAAAAGCCCTCTGCGGTAGCCCAGCCCCTCCTGGGGACGGCGGCCAGGGGACCAGCAGAGCACAGGGACCTGCCGTCAGGGCCCAGCAGAGCACCGGGACCTGCCTCCAGGGGGCCCAGCAGAGCGCGTGGGGACTTGCCTCCGAGGAGCCCAGCAGAGTGAGGGGACCTGCCTCTGGTGGCGGGGGGACAGCAGATGCGCCTGCCCCACTCTTTCGGCCCTACCATGGTCAGCTGTGCCCACAGTCCTGAATGTCAGCGAACTAGGGGACTCTGCACCCAAGGAAAACAGGTTTTCTAAGTTTTTCTGGTTCTCAGCTCTCCACGGAGCGATCTATTTCTGTCTCTCCTTTTGGGAAATGCGCTTTGCCCGTGACTAATCCCAGCCCATGCTGAGATTGCTATCACCTGTCACCTGCACAGTTCGACCCAAGCCCATCAGGGAAATGAAGAGATAAGCCCGCGGCTGCAGCCCCAACCTGCCAGGGTCACCCACCTCCCTGCCACGGAGCAGCCAGGAGGTTTGCTGCCTCTGTTACCAGGACCATCTCTGTCCTTGCCGTGGGCCACTGGCATGTGGCCATCACAGTGACCTCCGGGGGCCCCAAGGCCGCCCCTGAAGGCCATTGCAAGTATCTGAGGAGCAGCTGCCACCCTGCAGGCTGAGTGGAGCCCCTGCATGGAGCTTGGGACTCAAGCCCCTCATGTCTGCCCTGCTGATGCTGTGTGTTGTCCTCCTGTCCCTGGTGACCCCCGGCCAAGCCACCCAGCCTTGGGAGCCCTGCACAGGTACAGCAGGGATGCCTCTCGGGGGAGTGGGGTGGGTTGTTGAGTAGCAAATGCCACTGTCTAACATTGATTCAAGGTCACTGCTGGGAGGACCTGTGGTGAGCACCCTGGGGAGACAGGTCGCAGTGGGAGGGGCGCAGATGGGGAAGATTAAAGCTAGCAGCACAGGTAGGCACAATAGAAATGCAGCTCTTTCGCACGCCAGCAGGGTGGGGACGTGTTTCAAAGAGTTAACAGCAGCGATCAGAGGCCGTGCACAAGTGCTTACCTGCTTGGCCTCCTGGGGAAAGGCCTTACACCTGCGCTAGGAATGAGGTTGTGGCGGCCCAGCAGGTCCCCGAGAAGGAGCCATTTCCTCAGCCCATGGAGAGACACCCCCGGCCTGCACCTCACAGAGTGAAGGGCCATCACCAGGCCCGGCTCTCTTTCTACATATTGAGAAATGTGAAACATAGGCACCCCCTTTCCCCCACCGACCCTGGAGTCAAGAGCAAGGCCCCTTGAGGGCTTAGCCTTGTCCTGGTGGGTAACGTGGAAGGGTAGCTCACCCAGTGGGTAGCAGCAAACTTGGAGGAAACTTTGGTCCCACCTTTTTAGGAAGGTCATTTGACTTGCTAATGACCATGATGGGTTTTTCTAGAGTTTTTATCATGAGACTTGACTTTTCAAATCAAAATTTGAAAAGCAAAGTAACAGGAACACTAGACACTAGAAACCCGATTGTAGGACAGTAAGTGAGTGACAACGGCACTCAGGACGTGGTCAGGAGATTAGGGCAGTGTGACTGTGTGACTGAGAGGGAGGTGAGGGGACAGCTGGATGTGTGGTTCTGGCGACACACCAGTGCCGACCTGCTGGGCTCTGGCAATGCTTCTGCCTCAGTCTTCCAAGTAGCTGGAACTACAGGTGCACGCTACCATGCCTGGCTAATTTTTTATTTATTGTAGAGATGAGGTCTCACCAAGTTGCCCGGGCTGGTCTCGAACCTGCAAATTCAGGCAATTCACTCGGTTCTGGTTTTATTTGCCAA
The DNA here is from genome assembly GCF_000164805.1 of Carlito syrichta. Classification (NCBI taxonomy): domain Eukaryota; kingdom Metazoa; phylum Chordata; class Mammalia; order Primates; family Tarsiidae; genus Carlito; species Carlito syrichta. The sequence continues at coordinate 205,499 of NW_007249415.1, read as the reverse complement.
CTCCCATCCTTGGTTCACTGGAATGGTGAAGTCCACTCTTTGGACTTGGCTGCTGGGATGGCACTGGGTTTCCAGTGACATGAGCCATGGTGATCCAAGTTTGGAATGCTGACAGCATGAGTGCTGGTGGTGGGGCAGGCCATAAATGACCCCAGCCACCCTGGAACAGCTGGGCTGTGACGCCACACTGACCCTGTGCCATGGGGTGGGAGGTGGGCAGGCCTGGGTGCCTGCTGCTTCTCTGGGGTCCTGGTGAAGCTGCACCTGTCCGCAGAGACTGTCCTGGAATTGGACAATTCTGCAAATGACACAGGAGTCAAGCCAGCTTATCGTGGAGCAAAATCCCCTGACTTCATGTGACAGAAGGTGAGTGCCAGCCTTTCTCCCTCCCCTGCATGGGGACCCAGGGCGGCCAAGCCGTGAGCTGCCATCCTCAGCACCCAGCAGCCCTCCCTGATGGAGGATGAGTCACAAACATGTATTTTCATGTTTTCTTCAGTGCTGGGAACGGAATCAACCAACATAATCATAATAAAGGATATTTATAATGCCCGCCCCCTCTCCCCTGAAGGTATATTGCAAATAGTTAAAAGATGACCCAGTTATAAATACCACTAACTAGGGAGGAAAGATAAAAGTCAAGTAAATAATATTGACCTGAGTTTCGAATGCTCCCAAGAGACTTGCATAATGGTCAGCAAGGGTTTCCAATTGCTTTTAGAAATCACTCTGATTCCATTTGACTTTGAAAGGCATATGTGTCCTCGCCATGGGGCTGTGTGTGTGTGGTGGGGCACACCTTACTGTGGGTGAGGGCTGGCTTGGCTGCACAGACTTACATTCTAAGTCCTGCTCCCACATCTCTGATCACTGACAAGGTGGCATGAAGTCATGGCTGGTGGCTGACATGTGGTCATGGGCAGTTGGGTCCACTGTGACACACACCTCCTTTCTCTGGAGGGGCTGGGAGGGGCCATTTGCCTTGATTTCCAGCACTTGTCCTGTCTCTTTGACCTACTGGACGCTTCCCAGTCCTTAGTTTGCAAATCCGGAGACTGTCAGCTTTGGCGAATTGTGGGCTAGGACCTGCAGGTGTCCCCAGTTCCGTGGGTGGCAAGGGGAGAAAGGCCATCTTTTTCTACCTCAGCAAGTGGTACCTGCATCAGAAGGCGGTGTGGAAGCCAGTGCGGCCAGGAGTTGAGAGAACAGAGAATGCAGCCTCCAAGGGACAGCTCATGACAGGCCTGGGGTGGGATACAGGTGCAGGGACAGTCCAGGAGGCCTGAGGGGTAGAGCTTGTTGGGACTCGAAGTGGACCTCTTCTGCCTGACTTTAGGTGGAACTGGAAAGCAGGAGTCCTGTCTCCAGATGGCTGAGGTGGGAATGGGGCTGGGAAGGGAGACTGCAGGTGCTGAGAAACTGTGGTCATTGGGTACATTGATTAACTATTGATTAGCAGACCAATGAGCTGTTCAACCATTAATTAGCATATCAATGACAACTCATCAATTGAGTAGCATATTAATAATAGTTCATATTGATTAGCATATCAATGAATAGCCCATCGATCAATTGGCATATTGATGAGCAGTTCACCCATCGACTGGTGTGTTGATGAGAGGACAGGCTCATGACTCCTGGCCCTCTTGCAGTAGTCAGTGTGACTGGTTTGCCAGTGGCGAAACAGATTGAATGTCTGACTAGTGTCTTGTGTATTCTCTCTCCTGGACCCTCTGCTGAGGAGTGGGGCTGGGTGCTCATCCTCTGCACAGGTGCATCTGGAGAGGGGTCAATCCCAGTACGTGGTCAGCATGAAGTTGGCCAGCTGGGAAGGCAGGAGGTCCAGGAAGGAGAGATAGTATGTGGCACGGACCCTGCTGGGGAGCAGAAGCAGGTAGGGCTTGGGTGAGGTAGGCTCCCTTGGGTAAGTGTGGCAGGCAGGATTCCAAGGCGAGAAGCCTTTTATGAGCTGCTGGCCTGGCCTTGAGCTGTGGGACAGTTGGTTCTGGCAGTTGTAGGATCGTAGGCTGACTCCAGAACCCATCAGTTCTTCTGATCCAGGTGGGATGTCCCCTGGTCTGACAGCTCCTCAGCCATCCCTGAGCCAGGCCCAGCTGCTTTGGTCCCCAAGGACTGACGGGCAATTGGTGAGATCCTTCTGATTCCTTTAAGGAGGTCATGATTCTGGGTGCAGGATGTGGTGGTGCCAGGGAAGACAGGGCAGCATTCTGGCATGGGCTCTCATGGAAGCATGTGGGGCTGCCACGAAAATTCACCATCTTGTCGCCCTTTGGCACCCCTCATCTGTGACCCAGCTCTGGGACAGGAGGCTGAGGGGAGTCTGAGGAGGCGTCTGACAACAACTGACCCCAGTAGGCAGGTCGCTGGTGGGCTTTGGGAAATGGGCAGAGAGGGGACAGAGACTGGGAGTCACAGGATGGTGGTGTCTCTTACATTGCATCTCTGTGTCAATGTCCCCTGTTACCCCTGGAACAGTCAGGGGTGAGGTCCTCCTGCAGGACTCAGCCTTGTCATGGCCTTGGGCCCTGGTCTCTGCGACATGGTATTCCTTCATTCCCTCCCCCTTCACTCACTCAGTATCTGCGTAGGAAGGCTGCACTGTGCCAGGGGTGTGGCAGCCGCAGCCAGAGGCCCCCGGGATTGCAACTGGGTTGCACTACAGCTCTGCCCAGAGCCGTGGGCTGTGCAATTCCCCCAGCAGGAGGCGCCAGGCAACCTGGGGAGCAAACATGCAGGGTGGGTACTGCAGGGGCAGAGGCTTTCAGCAAGTGGAGGGACCCCTGGTTGGGCTGAGAGAGGAGTGGGAGTGGGTGGGAGTGGTGGGAGCCCTGGGCCTGGGGGTGGATGAGGTACATCCCAGGAGCTGGAGAAAGTAGTCTGCAGATGACAGGCAGGGATTTGCATTTTAAGAGATTGCTGGGGGCCGGGTACAGTGGCTCATGCCTGTAATCCCAGCACTTTGGGAGGCAGAGGTGAGAGGATTGCCTGAGCCTATGGGTTCGAGACCAGCCTAGGCAACTTGGTGAGACCTCATCTCTACAATAAATCAAAAAAAATTAGCTGGGTGTGATGGCACATGCCTATAGTTTTAGCTACTTGAAAGGTTGGAAGGCTGAGGTGGAAGAATCATCTTACACCAGGAGGGTGAGGCTGTGGTGGCCATGAGCATGCCACTGCACTACAGCCTGGGTGACAGAGTGAGACTCAAATTCGACAGGAAAAAAAAAGAAAGAAAAGAAAAGAAAAAAGAAATCCTTGGATGGGTGGAGGCAGTGGGAAAAAGCTGGGCTGAAGCCTCTTTTGCCATTGTAGAAGGTTTCCAGTCCCCTCCCCTCTCCGCTGCTCCCAGGATCTCCCTCCTTTGTACTTCATTGCTGGAGGGAGTGTGAATCTGGGGAGTCCTGGTCCTAGGCGAGGTCCCTGTGCCAACGTCGCCCTCTCTTGGCCACCACATGCTGCCTGATCAAACGTCTATAACATCCTGCAGTTAGGAAGTCACTTATTCCTGGCCAGTCGGCTGTCCTCTGTCCTGGCATGGCTCCCACTTGGATCAGGAGCCCTCAGCCTCCTACTGAAAGCAGCAGGCAGGATCGGTGAGCGGCTTCCTCTGGGCTCCACCCCCAGGTCACTGGGTGCAGCAGGCAGCTTCGTTGGTGAATGGGGGTGCTCGCTGGGTTGGGAGGGCCCTCCGTGCCCCCGGGTTCTGGGATGGGGTGGCAGATCAAGACTGACAGGCCGCCTTCACCTTCTGGACCAGGGCAGGGGAGCCCTTGGCAGGTGGGGACAGACATAGAATGCACCCAACACTCCTGATGCTTGGGACTTTCCCCATCATTTACATTTATTTAGTCCATCCGCGTTCTTTTCTTTTCTTTTTTTTTTTTTGAGTTGGAGTCTCACTCTGTCCCAACACTCCGGGTGCTTGGGACTTTCCCCATCATTTATATTTATTTAGTCCATCCTTGTCTTTCCTTTCCTTTCCTATTTAGTCCATCCACGTTCTGTTCTTTTCTTTTTTTTGAGTTGGAGTCTCACTCTGTCCCAACACTCCTGGTGCTTGGGACTTTGCCCATCATTTACATTTATTTAGTCCATCCGCCCCTTCCCTTCCCTTCCCTTCCCTCCCCTTCCCTTCCCTTCCCTGTCTCACTCTGCTCCTGGCCACCTCAACCTCCGCCTCAGCCTTCTAAGTAGCCGGAACTACAGGCGCGCGCTACCACTCCAGGCTAGTTTTTGATTTATTGTAGAGACGACGTCTCGCCAAGTTGTCCGGGTAGGTCTCGAACCCGCGGGTTCAGGCAATCCACGCGTTCTTAAGTGAGCGATCCCCATCAGCAGAGGCTCACAGGCCCTGCCAACCGCGTCGCGGAGACCCCACCTCCCCCTTGCCTCTGTCTCCGAAAACAAACTTCAGAGTTAAGACCCCTCGTTCCGCCCACACCTCCGTTCACTCACTACTACCAGGAGCAGATGTCACCGACACACTCGTTTCGTGTTTAAATGTCTTAACTCTAAGGCCAGGACATTTTCTTCCACGCAGAAATCAGGAACAAGGCACATCTCTTTGGGGCGAAGCCACACGTGGCTCTAAGGTCTGCCTAGAGGGAGCCGGGGACCCCCAAGGCGCTCTTTCCGGGGTCAGGCTGGAGGCAGTGAGTGCCGGTGTGGATCTTGGGCGTTAAATTCCGGGTTTCCAGCGGAACACCCGCCCCCTCCTCCCCACTCCTGGACGCCCCCCACTCCCTAACGCCTCCAGCACCAGCCCCGCGCAGCGCACGGACCTGCACCTCCGCAGCCCGCCGGGCCTTCGCCTCCCACCCCACCGCCCTCCAGGTCTCCACTCCTCCCGGGTGGATTTCGCGCTCGTGGCTTAGAGGTGACCTCCGTGTTGGGTGGGAGCCGCGGCGGGAGGGCGCGGCGGGGGCGCGGTCCTCGGCTTCCTCCCCTCCAGTCCTAACCTGCGCCTTTGCCTGAAGGAACTGCCCCCTCCAGATTCTGCCTCCCCCGCCCTGAACGCCCGGGTCGGAGGCTGGGGGCGCTCGCCCGGCTTGCCAGCGACCTCGCCCGACCACGCACACCGCTACGGATCAATGGGGTGGCCCCCCACCCCCCATCAATGTACCCGCGTCTACACTGATTCCCCACACCCCGACCCCCAGCTCCACTAAGAAAGCCAGGCCGGGAGCTGGGGCGGGACGTGAAAGTCGGCACCTTGCAGTCAGTGCTTGTTCTGGGAGGCGCTTGGGGTGGGAGCGGGAGCGGAATCCCCTCTGCCACGGGCCGTCCTACCTCCAGGTCCGGGCTGGACGGCTTTGTCCCGGGCGGGGCCATCCATGCAGGGTGCTGCGCGGGGGCTGTGCAGGGGGCTCCCGGGCCGTGTAGGGGGCTATGCCGGGGGATATGGCGAATCCCAGCTAAAGGCACCGTGGGCGCCGTCGGGGTGGAAGAGGAAGAGGAGAAATGCTTGCCAGGATCCAAGGGGCCCCAGGGGTCCTGCAGCCAAATTAGCCGGCACTGCCTCTCCCCCACCTCTGGGGGAGTTAGGGAGGGGAGGCTCCCCCGCCAGCTCCCTCTGTGGCAGTCAGTCTCACAGCCTCCTCTGTGAAATGGGTCGACGTCTCCGCCCATCTTGCCCGCGAGGTGATGGCGGGGAAATCGCCTAGGACATGCTGGTGGTGGTCTGAGTGCGGGGGTGCTGGGGAGGAGATCAGTCTACATAGCCGGGGAATGGCAGTCTGTGCGTGAGAATGTGTGTGTAAAAGTGTGTGCTTGCGTATGAGTGTGAAAATGTGTGTGCTTGTGTATGAATGTGAGTAAAAATGTGAGAATGTGTGTGCACATGTGTAAACATGTGTGAGGGTACATGCATATACATACGTGCATGAAGTGTGTACATGTAAATATATATAAATGTGTGTGCATGTGTGTATGTGTTAATGTGTGTGAATGTGTGCATGTGTTAGGGTGCATGTGTAGAATGTGTATGCGTGTGTAAATGTGTGGGCATGTGTGTGCGTATTTATGAATGTGTGCAATATGTGTAAGAACGTGCCCACATGTGTGTGAAGGTGCATGTGTGTGAATGTGTGTGTGTGTGCATGTATGTGTGAACGTATATGTGGGCATTGTGTAAATGTGTGTATGTTTGAACGTGTGCATGTGTGTGAATGTGTGAATATGTTTAAGAATGTGCCTGCATGTGTGTGTGTGTGCGCATGTGTGTGTTGTGAGCATGCTGGGAAGCCAGAGCACTGCCTTCCATCATTCTTTTTCCCCAGATGTATTTTCTGGAGTCTCTGCTGTGTCCTGGTGTTGTTGCAGAGCAGGTGCTCCCCAGGGGTGCCCTCTGCTCCTAACACACTGGATTTCATGTCTGGGGGTTGGAGACCAAACTTGGGGAATGCCAGGGAAGGGTCACCTGTTGTTGGGGACAGGCTTTTCCCTGAAGTCCTGTAATAGGACGGAGCATCTAGGCAGGGTCTGCATTTCCCGCTTCTTCCTGGTCAAAACTGCCTTCCCTGCCACCACACTTTTGCCCAGGGTTGCTGGAGGAGGTCAGGGCTTTGACCCTGGTGGGGACCACTGCATCTTTGTTGTCACCACATCTTCTCAGTGATGGGTATGGAAGCAGGTGCAGGGTGAATTCATTACCAACAAAGAGTCCTCTCCTGGTCCCAGGAGTAGAGTTGTGGGAACTTGGTGCAGGCCCACCAGCGAGAGACACACCCTCCTGTGGGTTCAGCCATAATAGAAAAGCCCTGGGCTTGCCAGGCACGGTGGCTCAATCCTGAAATCCCAGCACTTTGGGAGGCCGAAGTAAGAGGATTGCCTGAGCTCAGGGGTTCAAGATCAGCCTAGGCAACTTGGTAAGACCTCGTCTCTACAATAAATAAATAAATAAATAAATAAATAAATAAATAAATAAATAAATAAAATTTAAAAAAGCCAGGTGTGATGGTGCGTGCCTGCAGTTCCAGCTACTTGGAGGGCTGAAGTGGAAGGATCGCCTGAACCCAGCAGGTCAAGGATGCGGTGCCCATGAGTGTGCCACTGTACTCCAGCCTGGCGACAGAGTGATACTCCAAATCAAAAAATCCCTCTGATTTTAAGAAATAGATTCCTCAGCCGGGCTCGGTGGCTCAGCCTGTAATCCCGTGTCTTTGGGAGGCTGAGGTGAGTGAATTGCCTGAGCCCGCGGGTTTGAGACCCGCCTGGGCAGCGAGACCTCATCTCTACAATAAATCAAAAAATCAGCCGGGTGTCGTAGCACATGCCTGTAATTTCCGGCTACTTGGAAGGCTGAGGCGGAAGGATCGCCGGAGCCCAGCAGGTCGAGGCTGCGGTGGCGGGGAGCGTGCCACTGCACTCCAGTCTGGGCGACAGAGTGAGACTCCAACTCAAAAAAAAATCCCTCTAAGAAACAAAAACAACAAAAAAAAGCCCTGGGCTCATTGATCATTTGATTTTGCACCATTCCATTTGCCAGTGGTCACCAACCTTTTTGGCATCAGGGACCAGTTTTGTGGAAGATGATTTTTCAATGGATGGTGGTGGGAGATCATTAGGTATTTGATTCTCATAAGGTGTGTGAAACCTAGATCCCTTGCATGAGCAGTTCACAATAGGGTTTGCACACCTATGAGAATCTAATGGCGCTGCTGATCTGACAGCAAGCGGGACTCCACTCATCTGCCACTCACCTCCTGCTGTGCAGACTGGTTCCTAATAAGCCATGGACAAGCACTGCAGCTTAGGGGTTGGGGACCTCCCATTTTCCACCCCACTCATCATCTCCCTCTGAAGTCTGATGGTATGTGTTTTGCATTCAAAACCACATCTCTGAGACAGTCCTGGATTTTCCCAGCCAGCCAGAGGGGCTGTAGCAGACAGGCTCAGGGCACCTAGTTTGCTCTCTCTGGGGGTGGGGGTAGCCTGGCAAGAGAGCTGGTGACATCACAGAGGAGGAAAACTCCCCATGGATGGGCCCTGGGACGAGTCCCAGAGTCTATGGTCCCTAACAGCAGGAGGTCTGGGCACAGAGGGTCCCCTGGGAGAGGGGTGTGGGAGGAGGCAGGGTACCGAGTGCTACTGTTGCCATCCTGAGACCATCACTGGGGATCCTGGAAGAGGGGCTCTCATGCTAGGCTGGGGTAGGGCCTGCTGCTGCCTTACCCACCCTTCCGGGTATGGTGCCAGGCCAGGCAGTGTGTGCCAGGGTCGCCTGAGGGAGGCTGGAGACAGGAGGGGAACCTGGGAGGTGGCACCTGCTCTGTGACCTCCTGTGGGGACTGGCCAGAAATGTCCCAAAGAAACAGCAAAACATTCCCAGAGTCACACACTGGGGAGTTTATTAGGTTTTCCAAGCCTGGCGTGGGCCAAGAAGGAGCACTGTGGCTTCTGAGGAGATAGGACACCATGGAAGTGAGACCACCATGGCCTGGATTGTGGAAGGAAGTCTCAGGAGTGAAGGCAGTGGGTGGAGCAGGATCACCTGGGTCTACAGGAGTCCCCAAGGTTGGGAGAAGGAGAGGCGTCCATCTACCCCAGAAAGGCACAGACACTGAAGAGGCCAAGAAGTCAGCCGTGGGAGAGGTAGGGCAGCCATAGTGCCCAGGAAGCCCTGGGGGACGGGCTTGTCAGCATGTCTGTCCTCAGCAAGCTGGTCAGGAGCATGAGGGGCGACAGAAGAGGGACACACAGGAGGCTGGGCGGCAGCAGCTGGGCTGGCAGGAGGTGGCAGGGGCACAGCAGGAGGGGACAGGCACGCAGCAGGCGGGCCTGTACATGGGGCGGCAGAGGAGAGACACACAGGAGGAGGGTCTGCAGCAGGAGGAGGGGCAGCAAACCAGTTGGCAGCCAGACTGCTGGCAGCAGGAAGAGGAAGCCCCAGAGCAGGTGGGCACACAGCAGACAGGCTTGCAGTAGATGGGCTTGCAACAGACAGGCACATAGCAGGCCTGCTGGCAGGGGGAGGAGGGGCAGCAAGCCGGCTGGCAGCTAGACTGCTGGCAGCAGGAAGAGGATGCCCCAGAGCAGATGGGCCTACAACAGACAGACTTGCAGCAGATGAGCCTGCAGCAGGCAGGGACACAGCAAGCTGGCTGGCAGCTAGGTTGCTGGCAGCGCGAGGGAGTGCAGGAGCTGGTGCAGCCTGACTGGCAGGGACTGGACACACAACTCACTGGGGTGCAGACCAGCTTCAGGCAGGGGGCTGGGGCGCAGCAGCTGGGGACACAGCAGGTGGGCTCGCAGCAGCTCTCTGGGCAGTCATCCGCCTGCCAGGACTCGGAGCCAGAGTCACAGGACCTGGGCAGGCAGACCCGGCTGCCATAGCTCAGGTCGCTGGAGCAAATGGACATGGTGGCTGCGGCCATGCTGGAGGTTGAGCTGGGAGGGTGGAATGAGTGAGGGAGTGAGGGAATGAGGGAGTGTGAGGGTGTGAAGTGCTGGGCCATGGGGCTTTTATACCCCTGTGTCGTGTGTTGTCCCAACAGAGGATCCTGTGTTCTTCCTCGTTCCGTGTTGGTGTTGGAGTTGGCTCCCGAGAGCCCTCATTAGGGATGGCTTGTTTTCCCAGAAGTTGCTGCTCAGCTCGTAAAGCCTCGGTTGTGTTGGGGCCCGGTGGCTAGTCCGGACTGGGTCTGCTGAGTGGGTGGGAGGGGGGAGG
>NW_007249415.1:168936-195567 GCF_000164805.1 Carlito syrichta | reverse complement strand
GCACCTTCTTCCTTGCTGCAGCAGGGGCTCAGCATGGTGTGTGGGTGGCCACCCTGCTCTGTCCCATGCTGGGTGCTTCTGGCTACCCCTGTGGACTTGCCTGTCACCTCTACTGCCTGCCAAGGAGGATTTGGCACTCCTTCTGCATCTTGTCCAGCTGCCTTCCTGTGTGGACATAGACTGTCATGCTCAGGGCAACTTTCTTGGTATTGGGCAGAAGAGTTCTATCCGTGAGCCCTTGGACACCCCCTGGGGCGCTCACTGTGGCTCAGGAGACTGTCATCGAATGTTCTCCTGGCAATGATAGTTGTAGCATTCACTCTCCAGGAGAGAGTGGACAGCAACACTGGGCTCAAGTGGCCTGGCCTATGGTTCAGCGGGGCAGCGGCAGGTCTGGTGGCTCCTGTAAGGGGAGTGGAGGCAGCAAGGACCCTGTGAGTCACATAGGGGTGGCTGGAACATCACAGCCACTGGAGGGCAGGAGTGGAAGACAGGGAGGTCCTGGGAGGAGGCTGGCCAGAGGATGGAGGTGGCTGGATCTGACGCCTCACAAGACCAGGGCCCTACTTTGTTATCACTATTTCTTACATGGTGTCAGTGACATCTGACACCAGAATACTTGAAAATTACTCAAGTTCTGTGAAGTAACTTGGATGGTTGTCCCCTCTAAATCTCATGTTAAAATGTGACAAGTGTTGGATCCTAGAGTAGATTCCCCCTGAATGGTTTGGTGCCTTTCTCAGGAGAGCGAGCAGGTTCTGACTCTGTTAGTTCACAGGAGAGCTGGCTGTTTAAAAGAGTCAGACACCTCCTCTCTTTCTATATCTATATCTATATCTATATCTATATCTATATCTATATCTATATCTATATCTATATCTATATCTATACCTATACCTATATCTATATCTATATCTATAACTATATCTAACTCTCTCCTTTTTCTCCCTCTAGCTCTGTCCTTCTCTCTCTCTACCTCTCTCTTTGTAGTTCTCTCTCTCTCCTTCTCTCTCTCTGTGTAACTCTCTCTATAACTCTCCTCTACCTCTCTCTCTCTCTAGCTTGCTCTCTCCTCTCTCTCTCTTCTCTATCTCTACCTCTCTCTGTGGCTCTCTCTCTCCTTCTCTCTCTCTCTATCTCTTTCTCTTTCCTTCTCTCTCTCTCTCCCCCTCCCCACCCGATGTGACACCCTTGCTCTCTGTCTGCCTTCTACCACAAGTAAAAGCTGAGCAGAGGCCAGTGACACACAGAACTGTGAACCAACAAGCCTCTTTTCTTTATAACCCCCCAGCCTCAGATATCCTTTGATAGCAATGCAAAATGGACAGACATATTATGTTTATCAGACATAGCTTGTGTTACAGCAATTCACCTACATATAAACTTTCAAGTTGTGAACTTTCAAAGATGCAAATATGCGTTCGCAGGTCCAATCATGTAAGTTATTTCACGTGTCTGATGTTCATTGCCATGTGTGTATAAAATATTGTACTTTAAGATTAAACATGTTATCTTTATTTTTTGTGTTTTTTAAATGTATTACTTATGTAAACAGTATTATAAACCAATTATAATACAATACTGTATAGCCAGTCGTGCTAGTTGGGTACCTAGACTTACTTTGTTGGACTTATAAACAAATTGGATTTACAAATGTGCTCTTGGAATGGGACTTGCTTGTATGTAGGGGACTTGCTGTAGTTTCCTGTGGCTGCTACAGCAGATCACCACAAGCCCAAGGGTTTAAGATAGTGGAGACAGATTTTGTTACAGCTCTGGAGACCAACTTGTCTGGCTGGACGTACTGAACACAGAGCTGGGTGTCCACGTACTTGCACACCCACCAGAGGTGCTGGGCGAGGGTCCTTTTTGCCTCTTCTGGCTTCTGGGGTTGCTGCTTGGCTTGTGGCCAAGTCACTTCAGTCTCTGCTTCTGTGATCACATTGTCCTCTTCTCCTTTTGGGGTGAAATTTCTCTCTGTCCCCCTCTTAAGAGGATCTTTGTGATGGTGTTTGGGGCCCGCCTGGATGCAGGATGGTCCTACGTCTCAAGATTCTTAACTCACTTAGGTGTGGCCATTAAGAAATGACTTGGTCGGACGCAGTGGCTTCACGCCTATAATCCAAGCACTTTGGGAGGCCGAAGTGAGAGGATTGCTTGAGCCCACGGGTTTGAGACCAGCCTGGGCAACTTGGCAAGACCTTATCTCTACAATAAATTTAAAAAATGAGTGGGGTATGGTGGCACACATCTGTGATTCCAGCTACTTGGAAGGCTGAGGCTGAAGGAGCACCTGAGCCCAGCAGGTCGAGGCTGTGGTGACTGTGAGTATGCCACTGCACTCCGGCCTGGGTGACAGAGTGAGACTCCAACTAAAACAAACAAACAGACAAACAAACAAACAAACAAACAAAAAAAAACAATAAATGACTTAATAAAAGTGAGAAGTAGAACAGAGAATACCAGGGCTGGGAAGGGGTGGGGGTAGGGAGAGATTTGTTGAAGTTTACGGAGTGACAGTTGGGCAGCTTGGTGCTAGTGTTCTACCGCATTGCAGGATAATTAAGGTTGATAATATATTATATGGGCTCATGCCTGTAATCCCATCACTTTGGGAGTCTTAGGTAAGAGGATTTTTTTTTTTTTTTTTTTAGTTGGAGTCTCACTCGGTTGTCCAGGCTGGAGTGCAGTGGCACGCTCCCGGTCACTGCAGCCTTGACCTGCTGGGCTCAGGCAATCTTTCCACCTCAGCCTTCCATTAGCCAGAACCACTGGTGCATGCCACCACGCCTGGCTAATTTTTTTGATTTATTGTAGAGACAAGGTCTTGTCAAGTTGCCCAGGCTGGTCTCAAATGTGTGGGCTCAGGCAATCCTTTCACCTCGGCCTCCCGAAGTGCTGGGATTATAGGTGTGAGCCACTGCACCCAGCTAGAAAGGATTTCTTGAGTCCAGGGGTTTGAGACCAGCTTAGGCAACATAGTTAGACCTTGTCTCTACAAAACAATTTTAAAAAATGAGCCAAGCATGGTGTCATGCCCGTAGTCCCAGTTACTCAGGAGGCTGGGGTGGGAGGATCACTTGAGCCCAGGAGTTTGGGGCTGTGCGAATCATGATTGTGTCACTGTACTCCAGCCTGGGCAGCAGAGGGAGACTCTGACTTAAAACAAACAAACAAACAAACAAACAAAAATATAAAGCTGGGCTCGGTGGCTCAGCCTGTAATCTCGCGCCTTTGGGAGGCTGAGGTGGGTGGATTGCCTGAGCCCGCGGGTTCGAGACCCGCCTGGGCAGTGAGACCTCATCTCTACAGTAAATCAAAAAATCAGCCGGGCGTGGTAGCGCATGCCTGTAATTCCGGCTACTGGGAAGGCTGAGGCAGAAGGATCGCCGGACCCCAGCAGGTCAAGGCTGCGGTGACTGGGAGCGGCCACCGAACTCCATTCTGGGCGACAGAGTGAGACTCCAATTCAAAAACAAAACAAAACAAAACAAAATATATATGGTTTCAAGCAGCTGGAGGGAGGATATTAGACATTCCCAACACAGAAGTGGTAAGTGTTTGAGAGGATAAATATGGATATGCTCATAAATCCATAAATATGGATTGGATCAGTATACATTATATGCATGGAAACACCACTGTGTATCTCATAAATATGTGCAATTAATATTTGTCAATTAAAAAAAGATGTTAGACTTAATCACTTGAAGTTCAACCTGCAAAGTCCACCTTCTCCCTGTAAGGTCACATACACACGTTCAAGGGATCAGGGTGAGGACACCTTTGGGGCCCATGGCTCATCTGCACACTGTCCTTTCCAGGGGCTTCACCTGCCCCATAAGTTTCTGCCTCTTCCCCACCCCCATCCCCACCTCCGATGTGGCTTGCACGGCCATGGTGGGTCACTCCACCAGCCACAGTCTCCTTCTGCAGGGAGGCTGGGGATGGCAACAAGGGCCTGGAGGCTTTGCCTGCCCCATGACCTCCTATGGGGACTGGTCAGCAATTTGCTCGGAACCCTCGCCTCACCGCCCTGCGGTCTCCCTGTCCAGTGTGGAGGCCCATCCCTGTGGCTGGGAGGCGACAGGTGGATGGTGTGTGCCTTTGAATCCAGTTGCCTCTCATGTGCTTTGAACTCAGAATCTGAGGACATGCCTGCATGGTCTGGCTTCCACAGGGTGGTGGAAGATCTGTGGTGGTCACGGGGCCAGGGAGGAGCCCAAATGCACATTTGGAGAGCCAGTTCACCAGCCCACATGTTCTGGCACAAACAAATGATTTATTGATTATGGTAATCGGTCTTTCACATAGGATGCAACCAGGGCACCTGCTAGGGGACTTGTGGGTCACCTCTTGGGGGGGTGGCATGTTACAGTGCCTTCAGACTGCCACGTGCAGCCATACATGGAGAGAGGGTGGATCTGAGGCCTCCAAAGGCTGCTGAGAGTGGAGGCCTGTCCAGGAGCCAAGACACAGGCTGATGAGACGGAGACAGAGCTGTCAGCAGTGGGGCTTCTGTGGAGTGGCCTCAGCAGGCCTGGTAGGAGCACATGGTGCTGCAGAGGAGGGACATGTAGGAGGCCGGGCGGCAGCAGCTGGGCTGACAGGAGGAGGCGGGGGCACAGCAGGAGGGAACGGGCACGCAGCAGGCGGGTCTGCATATGGGGCGGCAGAGGAGGGACACGCAGGAGGAGGGTCTGCAGCAAGAGGAGGGGCAGCAAGTCGGCTGGCAGCTAGACTGCTGGCAGCACGAAGAAGCCCCAGAGCAGGTGGGCACACAGCAGATGGGCTTGCAGCAGACGGGCACACAGTAGGGCTGCTGACAGGGGGAGGAGGTGCAGCAAGAGGGTTGGCAGCTAGACTGCTGGCAGCATGAAGAAACTTCAGAGCACACAGGTTTGAAGCAGACCAGCTCGCAGCACACAGGCTTGCAGCAGATAGGCACACAGCAAGCCTGCAGGCAGGGGGAGGAGGGACAGCAAGCCGGCTGGCAGCTAGACTGCTGGCAGCACAAGGGTGTGCAGGAGCTGGTGCAGACTGACTGGCAGGGGCTGGATGCACAGTTCACTGGGGTGCAGACCAGACTCAAGCAGGGCGCTGGGGCACAGTAACTGGAGGTGCAGCAGGGGGGCTTGCAGCAGCTCTCTGGGCAGTCGTCCACCTGCCAGGAATCAGAGCCAGAGTAACAGGACCCAGGCAGGCAGACCCAGCTGCTGCAGGACACAGTGGATGCAGTCATGCTGGGTGGTGGGTGAGAGGTGACCCGGGGCACTGAGGGAGTGAGCACCTGGTGGCTGAGCTTAAACACCCCTCAGGCATGTGTTGTGCAGCACCAGGCTCCAGCACCTCTTTCCTTGTTGTTGTTTATAGGGTTCCCTGAGGAAGCTTGCCTTGGACATCAGGTAGCTTGGCTCGTAAAACTCCCAGGAGGTCAGAGCTGGTTGGTCTGTGGGGCTGGGGGGTGCAGGGGATTCATCAGGTGAGCTGAGTCAGGCCCCTGTGTGGACCCCAGGAAGGTCAGTAGCCCTGACTGCTACTCTCCGGGCATCTATTTATTTATTTATTTTGACTTCTTATTGTTATTTCTGACTCATTTCTCAACACTCAGCTGAATCAGCAGCATATTTCTTTTCTGCTTTATTATTATTTTTTTTGAGTTGGTGCCTTACTCTGCCGCCCAGACTGGAGGGCAGTGGCATGCTCACGGCCACTGCAGCCTCTACCTGCTTGGATCAGGTGATCCTTCCACTTCAGCCTTCCAAGTAGCTGGAACTACAAGCACGTGCCACCATGCTTGGCTAATTTTTTAATTTGTTGTAGAGATGAGGTCTCACTATGTTGCCCAGGCTGGTCTTCAACCTGTGAGCTCAGGCAATCCTCTCACCTCGGCCTCCTAAAGTGCTGGGATTATAGGCATGAGCCACTGCACCTAGCCCTTTTTCTTCTTTTATAATCTCTTTATTTTGGGATGAAAATTTTCTCCTGGATCTATAGAACAGGGAATGGCTTGGGAGCTGAATTTATTTTTATTTTTTCTGCAAACACTTATGCCATGGGTCTTGCCATGTGTCAGGATGCAAACTATGCTGAGCAAGTTTTGTAAGCATTAGCTCATTAACCCTTACAACAACCTTGTAAAGTAGGTGCTAGTATTACTTCACTCTATAGCCAGGGAATCTGAGGTGCAATTTGTATACCTAAACCCGAAAGGTACCCCACATCTTTATAATAAAAATTAAAATAAAAAAAAAGAATTTGTACATAAGCTCACAGTAGCAAGCAGAAGAACCTGGTGTGCGCCCTGGTGGTTCATGCTCTCAACCATCATCCTCTGCTGCCCCAGAGAGCAAAGAGACATAGAAAGTCTGAGAAATCCAGATTCCATCAGAAGAGCAAGGCAGAGTAGGATGGTGGTGTGAAATTTACATGGAAATATATGGTGTGTGCTTGGAGGGCATGGGTTGGCTCAGAACAAGAGTTATTTCCATGTAAGAAGGGAGCATTTGGGTTTATTTACAGGTAGGAAGGTGGAAAAACATTTGTGAAAGGAGACTGCAGTTTAGAGTTCAGAGGAGTTTTTCTAGGAGGTTGGAAGAGGTACTTTTTGGAAGTGGATTATTTTAAAGTTTAAGAACAAAACATTCTACAATCTTGTTGGTTCAGAGCCCTAGAGCCCCTGGGCTAATCTAGCTTGGCGGATGCAGAGACAAGAGAGAGCTGCTGGCCTCTACCTGGAAAGTGAGAGGGCGGCTGAGTGTCCACAAGTGATGGGCAAGAAAGTGAGGGCAGTAATGTGCTGGTGAACTAGCTCTCCAAATAGCTGTCCCTGGTGTGCAGTGTTTGCCAGTGTCCATGGTGCAAATAGTCCCACTATGGCAAAATGAAACTCCCTGATTTTCAGTGTTTGCTAATGTCCATGTTATAAATATTCTCACTATGGAGAAATGAAAATTCCTGATTTGCAGTATTTGCCAATGTCCATGGTGGAAATATTCCCACTATGGTGAAATTAAACTCCCGATTTGCAGGTTTGCTAGTGTTCATGGTGTAAATATTCTCACGATGGAGAAGCAAAAATTCCTGATTTGCAGTGTTTGTCAATGTTCATGGTGCAAATTATCCCACAATGGTGAAATGAAACTCCTTGATTTGCAGTGCTTGCCAATGTCCTTGGTGTAAATAGTCCCACTACGGTGAAATGAAACTCCCCGATTTGCAGTGCTCGCCATTGTCCTTGGCGTAGTGTCCTACTATGGTGAAATGAAACTCCCTGGTTTATAGTGTTTGCTGATATTTATAATATAAATATTCCCATCATGACTGAATGGCTTAAAAACCTGCTTGCAGAAGTTCTGAATATTTAACAGGCCCTGGGAAGGAATCTCAGGTGATCAGGGGTCTTGCAACACTGAGGGAGTTTAAGCCAGGTTGGGGAGAGGCCAGGAAGAGGTCCCTGAGGGAGGACTGGCTGATGGGTTTTTACCCTTGGATATGCGTTTATCTCCTGCTTTGTGCCATCATATACCTCTACCTCCCACCTTTCAGTAGAAAGTCTGAGAAGAGGTGCTTTGGGAAACTGAGGCCCAGGTGTCCCATTCCATGCTGAGGGAAGCAGTCTGCGGTAGCACTTGTGGACCAGAGAGGCAGCATTATGTCCAGCCCAGCAGTAGCAGAGTTGTGGGGAAGGGACCAAGAGAACGTGAATGCCCCAGAGCCACAGGCAATGAGGGAGGGCCCTGGGTGGACACCCCACAGTTTGGGAGGGTGCCTCTTGCTATTTTATTTGGATCCTACAGAGTGACTTCAGAAGGCCAGAAAATCTGATGACAACTGGGTTAAATACCTCTGAGGATAAAGTGTCCTTCTATGGGCAACTCTTCTTCCTGGCTGTGGGTAAGCCTACAGGATGGGGCCAAGTGTGGCTTCCCTTGGGGCAACACTAAGTGCGGTCCTCCATGCTATGTGTGAGCAAAATGACAGCGAGGGGCTAGGAAGCACGTCATTCCATCCTGAGTACTTTTGACATGGTCCATGTAATTATTCATACTGCACCAGCCCACAGGAAGCTCTGCAAACACTGTATGGCTACCCAAAGTCCTCCACTAGCTACAGAGTTGCTTTCCCAAGACCTGGGCATCAACTTGTAGCCTTGTGTGTGTTTTTCTTATTATGAGCATTTAATAATCGTTATGCATTATTATTTTATCTATATATGCATGCCAAAACAATATATTTTTCCATTTGCCTTTTTTTTTTTGAGTTGGAGTGAGTTTGAGTCACCCAGGCTGGAGTGCAGTGGCACGCTCATGGTCACCCTTCCAAGTAGCTGGAACCACAGGCACGTGCCACCATGCCTGGTTAATTTTTTGATTTATTGTAGAGATGAGGTCTTGCCAAGTTGCCCAGGCTGGTCTCAAACTCATGGGCTCAGGCAATACTCTCACCTTGGCCTCCCCAAGTGCTGGGATTATAGGCATGTGCCACCATGCCCAGCCTGTAGTAAGTTTTAAAATTAAAAATCATGAATCCTCCAACTTTGTTCTTCTTTGAGATTGTTTTGGCTGTTCTGGGCCCCTACAATCCATTGAATATGATCAGCCCTTTCATTTCTGGAAAAAAGACTATTGGAATTTTGATAAGGAATGTATTGAATCTGTAGATTACTTTGGATAGTATTGCCATCTTAACAGTATTAAGTCTTCTAACCCACGAATATGGGGCATCTTTCCATTTATTGAGGTCTTCTTTAATTCTTTCAACAATGTTTTATAGCTATCATTGTACAAATCTTTTCCCTCCATAGTTACATTGTTTCCTAGGTATTTTATTCTTTTGAATGCCATCTTAAATGAAATGGGTTTCTTAATTTCCTTTTCAGACTGTTCACTGCTGTTGTATAGAAACACATATACTTTTCATGTGTTGCTTTTATTCCCTGAAACTTGACTGACTTCTTTACTAAAAGCGCTGGTAGCTTTCTTGTGAATTCTTTGGGAGAGAATCGTGTCATCTGTGAATAGAGATAATTTTACTTCTTCCTTTCCAATTTTGATGGCTTTTATTTTTTATTTTTTCATGTCTAATAACTCTGGCTAGAATTCCAGTACAATCTTAAATAGGAGTGGTGAAATAGTCATCCTGTCTTGTTCCTGATCTTGGGGGGAAACCTTTCAGTCTTTTACCAGTGAGTATGATGCTAACTGTGGGTTGTTTTTTTTTATAAATGCTCTGTATCATAGTGAGGAGATTCCCTTCGATTCCCAGTTTTCTGAGTGTTTTATCATGGAATGATGTTGGATTTTGTCAGAGCCTTTTTTGTGTTAATTGAGATTATGTGCTTTTTCCCTTTATCTTGTTAATGTGATATATTATATTGATGGATTATTTTTTATGTTGAACTATCTTTACATTCCTGGGATAAATCCCACTTGACCATAGTGCATAATCCTTTAAATATACTGTTAGATTCAGTTGACTAGTATTTTGTTGAGGATTTTTGCATCTATATCCATAAGGTATGTTGATCATCAATTTTCTTTTCTTTAGATGGCTTATATGGGTTTGGTATCAGAGTAATGCTGGCCTCATAGAATGAGTTAGGAAGTGTTTCATCCTCCAATTTTTGAAAGAGCTTAAGAAGGTTTTGTGTTAATTCTTCTTTAAACGTTTAAATTCACCAGTAAATCCATCTGGTCCTGGGCTTTTTTTGGGGGGGGTGGTTAATAATTCAATCTTTTTACTTGTTGTAGGTCTGTGGAGATTTTCTGTTTCCTGTTTCAATCAGTTTAGGTAAGCCAGGTGTGGTGACTCAAGCCTATAATCCCAGCACTTTGGAAGGCCGAGGCAAGAGAATTTCCTGAGCTCAGGGATTCAAGACCAGCCTGGGCAACTTGGAGAGACTTCGTCTCTACAATAAATAAAAAAATAAGCTGGGCATGGTAGCGCATGCCTGTAGTTCCAGGCTGAGGCGGAAAGATGGCCTGAGCCCAGCAGGTCGAGGCTGCGGTGGCTGTGAGTGTGCCACTGAACTCCAGCCTAGACAACAGGGTGAGACGCCAACTAAAAAAAACAAAAAATCAGTTTAATTAATTTGTGCGTTTATGGAAAATTTTTCATTTCATTTAGGCTATCTAATTTGTTGGCATACAATTGTTCATACTATCCTCTTATAATTCTTTATAATTTCTGTCAGAGTTATGTCCCCATTTAAAAATTTTTGATTTTAGCTATTGGCACCTTCTCTTTTTTTCTTTGTCTAGCTAAAGGTTTGTCATCTTTTTTTGGTGTTTTCAAAGAGTCAAACTTTGGTTTTCAAATGATTCTCTCTGCTTTTTTTTTAAAATATTTTCTATTTCATTTACCTCTGTTCTTGTCTTTCTTCTTCTACCTCTGGGTTTAGTTGACTCTTCTTTTTCGAGTTCCTTAAAAGTGTAAAGTTGGGTTATTGATTTGAGACCTTTTTTCTTTATTTTTTAAACATAGCATTTTCAGTCTTAAATTTCCCTCTGAGCACAGTCTTCACAGCATCTCATAGGTTTTGGTATGTTGTGTTTTAATTTTAATTCATCTCTCAGTGTTTGTGTACTTTTCTTGTGATCTTTTTCTCTGGCTCACTTTTTTTCTTAAAGGGTGTGCTAATATCCACATATTTGTGAATTTTCTAGTTTCTTCTATTATTGCTGTCTAATTTCATTCCATCATGATAGGAAAGATACTTTACATGATTTCAGTTTTTAAAAAAATCTTTGGGCTTTGCTTTGTATCCCAATATATGGTTTATTCTATGTTTCCTCTATACCTGAGAAGATTGTTTATTCTCCTACTGTAGGGTAGAGTGTTCTACATATGTCTGTCATAACATTTCCTTATTGACATTCTGTCTAGATGTTATGTTCATTAATAAAAATGGAATATGAAAGTTTCCAACTATTATTTTAGAGCTATTTCTCACTTCATTTCTGTCAATGTTAGCTCATATACTGGGATGCCCAAAAAAATGTATACAAATTTTCAGAGATGTTATCTATGTATTACTTTTCAAATTTGAATTGAATTACGGTAGGACTGTGTAGCATTATGTTCGCTCAAAAGATGGTGTTAATCAAATGAATGCTAGCATCACCATACAACAGGCAGGACAATCAAAGAAAATGGTAGAAGCACAGTTGTCATTTGAGGAACGCAAACCATTTTGAAGTGGTATTTGAAATTTGAGAATGTTCTGGAAGTACAATGACTATGGAGGCATGGGTATGCAGCAGGACCTCTAATACACCTAACAATTACATGCATTTGTGATAAGTGTGAAATGCATGGTGTTATATGTCAGGTGACCAAGGGAGGATCCGTGAGGCCTCACACAGCAACAAGTCCGGCTTTCTTCTACTATGGTTCTGGAACAGTTTACATGCTTGCCACAGAAGTCTACCAAACAATGTGCACATGAGACAGGAATTAGTAGAACAAGCATATGATGCACTCTTTTTTTTTGTTTGTTTGGGTTTTTTGGGCTTTTTTTGAGTTGGAGTCTCACTCTGTCACCTAGGCTAGAGTGCAGTGGCACGCTCATGGCCATTGCAGCTTTGACCTGCTGGGCTCAGGCAATCCTTCCACCTCAGCCTTCCAAGCTGCTGGTACTACAGGCATGCACCACCACGTTCAGCTAATTTTTTGATTTATTGTAGAGATGAAGTCTCTCCAAGTTGCCCAGGCTGGTCTTGAACCTGTGGACTCAGACAATCCACTTACCTCAGCCTCCCAAAGAACTGGGATATCTATGAGCCACCATGCCTGGTCATGATGCTGTCTTAAAACAGCAAAATGAAAAGTTTTCATCCTAAGATTGTTGCATGTAATGAGTGAAGATGACCCTGATCGAAGGGTGCAGTATTGTGAATGATTTCAAAACATGGTACGAGAGGATGAGGAATTTGTGGGGAAATTGGCTTGGTCTGATGAAGCACAGTTTAAATTGGATGGAACAGTGTGGTTGAATTTCCCCCACATTCTCCTGACTTAATACTCCTTGACTTCTAACCATGGGAGACCTTAAAGGATGTGATATATCATAGAAAACCAGCTACCCTGGCAGTACTTCAGGAAGAAATTGAAATGGCATGCACAGTGATACAAGTGGACACTATGGGCAACGTTGCTCAAGCAATAGTTTGCTGTAATCAGAAGTGTCTGAATGCTGATGGTAATCACTTTGAGCACCTCTTGTGATTGCAAAAGTCAAATGTGACTTATATTCATCTTTTGTTATCAGTATATATTGAGTATTACAATTTTAATACAGTTTTTTCGTTTCTTAAAATGTGTATACATTTTTTTGGTGCCCTCTGTATTTTGGGACCTCTGTGGCATGGTGCATATGTAATTCTTATATCTTCTTGATGACTTCAGTCTTTTAGCAATATATGATGTCCTCATGTGCATTTCTGAAGTTGGTACAATATGGATCAATAAGTTTTTGGTGTTGTGTCTCTCAGTTCTTAGGATCTTAGTGTACTGATGGAGACTTCGGATTCTTGAAAAAATAAGTTCATTATAAGAAAGTCATCTGCATGTACCGCCTGGTTCACCACTTTGTGTTAATAATTAAAAAGCATTAACAACATAAGGCTGAGTGTTATTCTTTGTTATCAGCTCTGCTCCCTGGTACCTAGTGATGTACATGCCAATTCCATAATCTCTTGAATCTTGGAGAGAGAGAAGGGGAGTCAAAGCAGCAAGGTTTTAAAACCATGTTCTTTTTTTTTCTGAGTCAATCTCACTCTGTCACCCAAGCTGGAGTGCAGTGGTATGCTGCTTATGGCCACCACAGCCTTGACCTGAGGGGCTTAGGCAATCCTTCTGCCACAGCCTTCCAAGAAGCTGGAACTACAGGCACGTGTCACAACACCTGGCTGATTTTTTGATTTATTGTAGGATGAGGTCATGCCAAGTTGCCCAGGCTGGTCTCAAACCCATGTGCTCAGGTAATATTATCACCTTGGCTTCCCAAAGTGCTGGGGTTATATGCATGAGCCACCACGCCCAGACTAAAACCATATTCTTAGGAGACATTTCAGATACTATCTAGGTGGGGGGGGTGGAGAGGAAGAGAGGGAGAGGGACAGAGAGAGGGAGGGAGGGAGAGAGGGAGGGAAAGAGGAAGGGAGAAAGGGAGAGAGAGATAGAAGAAGAAAGAGAGGGAGGGAGAGAGAGAGGGAGAGAGAGAGAAGAAGAAGAAGTAGAATGAGAAGGGGAGGAGAGAGGAGAGGAGGGGAAATGAAAGAAAGGGAGAGGAAAGGCGAACAGACTGGTCTCTGGATCCATCACACTTTTTTTTTTTTTTTAACTTGGAGTCTCACTCTGCTGCCCAGGCTGGAGGGCAGTGGCATGCTCTGACCACTGCAGCGTCAACCTGCTGGGCTCAGGAGATCCTTCTGCCTCAGCCTTCCAAGTAGCTGAAACTGCAGGCACGCGCCACCACACCCAGCTAATTTTTTGATTTATTGTAGACATGAGGTCTCACCCATTTGCCCAGACTGGTCTCGAACTTGTGAGCCCAGGTAATCCTCTCACTTTGGTCTCCCAAAGTGCTGGAATTATAGGCAAGAGCCACCGTGCCCGGCCACACTTTAACTTTTTAACAGTGAGTTACATTTTCCTATATCTTTAAAAATTTTTTATTTATATTTATTTTTAAAAAAATTTTTTAATTTTAAAATTGTGGGGTATAATTCAGGGTTAGGTATACAAATATTCATTGTGGTACCCTTGCTGTTTTATTTATATTTATTTATTTGTTTATTTATAGAGACAAGGTCTCTCTCTGTTGCCCAGTCTGGAGAGCAGTGGGGTGATCATAGCTCACTACAGCCTCAAACTCCTGGACTCAAGTGATCCTCCTACCTCAGCCTCCTGAGTAGCTGGGACTATAGGCTCAAGCCACCACACACTGCTAATTTTTAAAAATAGAGATGGAGTCTTGCTGTGCTGCCCAGGCTAGTCTCAAACTCCTAGCCTCAAGTGATTTTCCTCCTTCAACCTCCCAAAGTGCTGGGATTACAGCTATGAGCCACTGTGCTTGGCCTTCTATATCTCTTTATATCTGGTGATTTTGGTTATATATTAAAGGTTATACTGATACATTTAGAGACTCTGAATTCTATTGTTTTATTGTTGTTGATTTTTATCCTGGCAGACAGTCAATTTCTGGCAGATCATCTTGAACTTGTGCAGTTTTCATTAACACTTTGCTAGAAGCATGTATAACCTGGAAGGAAGACTCCACATCTTGGTGGGACTCAACTTCCAAACTGCCTTTCATGGAAACCTTGTCCTGGGTTGGTTTAGGCTTACTGGGGCTGGCATGGAGCAGGTTTTACTTTAGGCTATAAGCATAGTCTTCATCCATTTGGTGCAGACCGCACCCGGTCTCAGTGGGAAGCTTGGGGAGTTCCACTCTTGATCCTGCAGCAGCTTCCCTCTGGTGAGCCCGTAGTGCCTTGAGCAAGCCTGTCTCCTCCCACATATCCACCGTGGACTCGCCCATACACATATGGAGCTCTTCAGACACAGATCCCTCCTTCTGGCAAGCTGCTCCTCAGATTCCAGGTGCTTTGCCTGCCTCACCTTTGGTCTCTTCCTGCTCAGCACAGTAGGGCCATCGTGTTTTGCTCAGACTCCAGCTGACCGCACTGCATTTGGAAGCTGACTCCAGGCAGAGAGCTGGAAAAATGTGAAGTTTATCTTGCAAGTTTCTTTTGACTCCAAAATCTATCTGCGCTGCTATTGACCACTGCCTAGAAATTAATGTCTTGTGAATTTCCCCAGTTGTTTAGTTGATGGGCAGGCTACTTTTGTATCCTTCACTCCTTCAGGGTTAGTGTGTTGTCCATATTCAGTTGTTGTCTTTCTGAAGGTTCCTGGTCCATGCAGCAGCAGCTGTGGATTGAGGAGGCCTTTTGGGAGCCCCTCATCTCTGCTTCCCTGGAGAGGGGCAGATACCGGCAGGTGTTGCTACAACCACCTGTGTGTCACTGATAGACTTGGGCAGGTTTCCAAGTGTACTGAGAGCTTGAAGGAGGTGCAATTAGTCATAAAGCTAAGAGCCAAACATAACCAGAGACATTACAACAGAAAACTAAGTTCTGGGAGGCAGCCTCAAGGAAGCAAAAACAAGGAAGACAACAGTGTACTTCTGTGTTGTCTGGACACTGAGGTCCAAGGTATAAAGGCTTCCCAGGGAGGCCTTCTCCAGACATCATTGCCCTCTGCCTTGACCTCATCCAGTTAGGCACCACCATGTGCTACAGCTGCTCTTTAGGCTGCCAGGCAGCCTGCTGCATGCCCAGCTCCTGCCAGGTATCCTGCTGTGTGCCCGTGGGCTGCCAGTCCTCTGTGTGTGTGCCTGTGAGCTACAAGTCGGCTGTGTGTGTGCCTGTGAGGTATCATTCCTCCGTGTGTGTCCCCATGAGCTGCAGGCCCATCGTATGTGTGGCCCCCTCCTGCCAGTCCTCTGGGTGCTGCCAACCCTCCTATACCACCATCATCTGCAAACCCATCTCCTGTAGCACCCCTTCCTGCTGTTGACCATGGGGCTTCAAACCAGCTGCTCCTGGTGCACTTGGATCCACACCTGTTCCCCTCCCTGAGGGAGTCCTTCCTGGGTGCTGCAGATTCTGCATATAACCCTATACGAACCAAATAAAATCAGCCTTCATGATGCAGATCTGTATTTCTCATCTTTGTAATTCCCATACACCCTGCTATCTGTTCTGGATTTGTTGCTTTACTCTTCAGCGATCCTTTTTCACAGTGGTCATCAGAAGGTGGAGTCCTGGGTGGACAATGCAGCTCTGTGCTTCTGTTCTTTTTATTTCCATACCTCCCCACTGTTCATTCTGGCATTTACATAGGATTTACTGCTATACACTTTTTGGCGATCCTTTCTCACAGGGGCTATCAGAAGTCCTGGGTGGGGGTCGTGGCCTGCAGATGCCAATGACCTCTCACCCATGGCTACATGGGTGCAGGTGCAGTGGCCACAGCGGGGACTCACCCATCAGGGGCGCTGTATCCTTCGTTCCCACCAACCTCCCATGTCTGCTCCAGGCCAGCAAGTGCTGTCTTGATGGCAAATGCCTCAGAGAGTCAAGGATTGGATTTTCTGGTGTGGTGGGTGGGTGTCCTGTGTCCTATGTGGTGGAGAATCTCAGGTTTCCAGAGTTGGATTTGTTCTGCAACACACGCTTCCATCATGAGTCTGCAGATGGCCTACTGAATTGATTGACGGATGAGTAATTATTGATGATTACAGTATAATAAACCTCCAGTCACCCACTTCCTGACGTGGAAATTGGAATGTCATCAGTAATTCACCATTGCCTTCTTGCTCTGTTGGAACTGTGTGTTCCTTATTCTGATAGTGGTTGTGGATGATATTAAATGGGCATTATTCTGAATGCAATCTTCCAGAATTTACTTTTCGCACTCTGTATAGTGGTGGTAAGATTCTTCCACTTTTTCCATGGGTGGACTGCCTCCATCTCCTCTCCCCCCGGAAGTTCTGCTGTGACTGTTTCAGGCTAGACACTCTCCCATGGATGGGCTTGCCTGTGGCCCGAGAGCCTGCTGTTCCTGATGGCACAGCCTATGGAACTATCCTTCCGTGGACATTCTCACTGCTGGCTGCCTTGGTTACCAAGCTTTTTATTATGCTCTGGAGGCATGAGATGAGTTTACAGTTAAAAAACTGGTTTTATAACATTTTAGCCAAGGTGATCTGGGACTTGGGTTGTTTAAATTGGGGGACTTTGGATAAAACTGAACCAGAAATGGAATCAATCAATACAGACATACACAGGCATGCAGGTGCACACACTCAAACCCATGCCTACACCCAATATGTGAACTATACAATATGCACATATATGCCCACTTATGCACACACATGCACTTATGTACACACTCATACACTCAAGCACACACATGTATGCATTCAAGTCCTACAGGTTGGGAGAGGAGGGAAACCAGAACTCAGGATATGAGTGGATGGAGGGCAGGTAATCAAACACTGTTTCTGGAGAACCTGCCTCCACGGAGCTCAGAGAAGCACGGGTGTAGCCTGGCTTAGGCCCTGCCTTCTGAGCTGCAGGGTGCCTCTTTGAGCCCACGGTCCGCTGTGCTAGTGTTCCACATCAGGCGTGTCTTAGCATGTCCAGGTTTTGGCATGGACATATTTTTTCTCCACTTGGGTAAATGTCTAGGAGTGGAATAGCTGGGTCATATGGAGTGTCTATCTTTATCATCCTGTCATGATAAGCACAGCTTTATATTATAGTAAGTCTTGAAATCAGCTTGTGTGAGTTCTCCAATTTTGTTCTTTTAGGAAGTTGTTTTGGCTAGCCTAGTTTGTCTCTTCATATAGATATTAGAATAAGCTTATTGATGTCTCCAAAAATTTATGCTGATATTTAATTAATTAATCAATTAATTAATTTAGAGTCTGGGTCTCACTCTGTCACCCAGGCTGGAGTGCAGTGGCACGATCATGGCTCACTGCAGCCATGACTTCCTGGTACGCTGATATTTTGATTGGGACTATATTGAAACTATAGACCGGTTTGGGGGGAATTGACATATCCTGCAATTCATAAACTTGGTCTATTTTAACTTTCTTTGATTTTTCTCATCAATGTTTTGTAGTTTTCAATGTATAAATTTTGCACATTTCCTGTAAGATTTATTCCTAAGTATTTTAAAATTTTGATGCTATTGTAAATGGTACTATTTTTTAAATTTCAATTTCCAATTGTTCATCATTAGTAAATTGAAATAAAATTGATTTTTGTATATTGGCATTTACTCTTTGACCTTGCTAAGCTCACTTACTAGTTCTAGTAGCTTTACTGTTTTTTTGTTTTTGTTTTTTTGAGTCGGAGTCTCACTCTGTTGCCCAGACTGGAGTGCAGTGGCATGCTCAGGGCCACCACAGCCTCAACCTGCTGGGCTCAGGTGATCCTTCTGCCTCAGTCTTTCAAGTAGCTGGAACCACAGGCATGTGCCACCATGCACGACTAATTTTTTTTTTATTTATTGTAGTGATGAGGTCTTGTCAAGTTGCCCAGGTTGGTCTTGAACTCCTGAGCTCAGGCAATCCGCTTGCCTCCACCTCCCAAAGTGCTAGGATTACAGACTTGAGCCACCGTTCCCAGCTTCTAGTAGCTTTATAATAAACTTTTTGGGATTTTCTAGGTAGAGAATAATGTAATATTTATAGAGTGATTATTTCTTCCTTTGCAGTCTGTATGCCTTTTATTTCTTTTTCTTTCCTTCACTTGTTTAACAACTCTAGTATGACAATAAATGGCAGAGATGAAAGTGAAAGTTCTTGTTTTATCACCGGAGCCCAGCAGGTCGAGGCTGCAGTGGCCGGGAGTGGCCACTGCACTCCAGTCTGGGTGACAGAGTGAGACTCCAACTCAAAAACAAAAAAAAAAGAAAGTTCTTGTTTTGCTCTTGATTTTTATAGTCTTTCATCCTTAACTATGATATTAGCTACAGGATTTTCTTGGATTCTCTTTAAAAGAAGTTCTGGGCCATGTGTGGTGGCTCACACCTATAATCCCAGCGCTATGGGAGGTCGAGGTGAGAGACTTGCCTGAGCCCATGGGTTCGAGACCAACCTGGGCAAACTGCAGAGACCTCATCTCTCAAATAAATAAAGAAATTAGCCAGGCATGGTGGCATATGCCTGTAGTTCCAGTTACTTAAAAGGCTGAGGCAGAAGGATCACCTGAGCCCATCAGGTTAAAGGCTGTGGTGGCTGTGAGTGTGCCACTGTATTCCAGCCTGGGCAACAGAGTGAGACTCTGACTCAAAAAAACAAATAAATAAAATAAAATTTCTTTCTTTTTTTTTTTGAGTTGGAGTCTCACTCTGTCGCCCAGGATAGAGTGCAGTGGCACACTCATGTCTACCGCAGCCTCAACCTGCTGGGCTCAGGCGATCCTTCTGCCTCAGTCTTCCAAGTGGCTGGAACTATAAGCATGTGCCACCATGCCCGGCTAGTTTTTTGATTTATTGGAGAGATGAGGTCTCACCAAGTTGCCCAGACTGGTCTCAAACCTGTGGGCTCAGGCAATCCTCTCGCCTCTATCTCCCAAAGTGCTGGGATTATAGGTGTGAGCCACCACGCCTGGCCTATAATGTTCTTAATAACAGTAAGATCTGTAATGATGTCTTATTTTCATTCCTAATATTGATATTTGTGTCTTCTTTTTTTAATTTTCTGATTAGTATGGCTAGAGGTTTATCAATTTTACTGCTCTTCTCAAAGAAGCAATTTTTTGTTTCATTAAATTATTTTCTATTTCATTGGTTTTAAATTGTATTTTTATTAATTTACTTCTTTTGCTTATCTTGAGTTTAGTTTGCTTTGTTTTTCTAGCTTAAAGTTACAAGCTTAGATAACTGATTTCAGGACTTCCTTATTTACAAATATAAGTATTTATGATTTATTTTTATTCTTCTAAAGAGTACTTTAGGCTGGGTGTGGTGGCTCATGCTTATAATCCCAGCACTTTGGGAGGTGGAGGTAAGGGGATTGCCTGAGCCCAGGGGTTTGAGACCAGTCTGGGCAACTTGGCGAGACCTCATCTCTACAATAAATAAAAAAAATTCACCAGGTGTGGTGAGGCGTGCCTGTGGTTCCAGCTACTTGGAAGACTGAGGCAGGATTGCCTGAGCCCAGCAGGTCGAGGCTGTGGTGGCCATGAGAGTGCCACTGTACTCCAGCCTGGGCAACAGAGTGAGATTCCAACTCAATAAAATAAAATAAAATAAACAGAATACTTTGGCTGTGTTTCAAAAATTTTGACATTTTCTTTTCATTTGTCATTAATTCAAAATCTTTCTTTTTTATATTTTATTTTAAAGATATAGGGTACAATTCAGGAATACAAGTGGGCATTGTACAGGTAAAGTTTGGGCCTCCCTTTGGTCCCCACTTTGCCTGGTTTGAGATCAGGTACACTTATTGATGTTGTGATCCCCCCCACCTCCCTGGCAGTATCCCACTACTGCCAATCCCTTTCTAAAGTGTTATGGTAAATGTTCAGACTCTGCTTTAAGTGAGAACATGTGGTACTCTGTTCTTTGTTTCTATGATAGATCATTGAGTATTATTGACTCTAAATCAGTCCAAGTTGCTACAAAGTCCATGTTTGTCCCTCTTTATGGCTGTGTAATATTCCATTGTGTAAATGTACCTCTTTTTAAAAAATCCAGTTCAGTGTTGATGGGTAACACAGTTGATTCCATGTTTTTGCCATTGTGAGAAGTGCTGTAATTAAACATGCGTGTGTAGGCATCTTTTTTGTAGAATGCTTTGAGTTCCTCCAGGTATATTTCCAGTAGGGGGATTGCTGGGTTATATGGAAGGTCGATTTCTAGTTCTTTTAGAAATTGCCGCACTGCTCTCCATAGAGGTTGAACTAGTTTGCGTTCCCACCAGCAGCATAGAAGCATTCCCTTATCTCTGTATTCTTACCAGCATCTGTTGTTGTTTGTTTTTATTAATAGTGGCTATTCTTACTGGGGTTAGGTGGTATCACAATGTGGTTTTGATTTGCATTTCTCTGATGATTAGTGAGGTTGAACACTTTTTCATGTGTCTGTGGGCTACCCATATCACTTCTTTGGAGAAGTGTCTATTCATGTCTTTTGCCTACTTTTTAACGAGGATGTTTGTTTTTTTCCTTTCAGCATGTTTGAGTTTCTTATAGATCCTGGATATTAGGCCTTTTTCAGATATATAGTTGACAAATATTTTTTCCCATTCTGTGGGCTGTTTCCCCACTCACTTGATGATTTCTTTTGCTTTACAGAAGCTTTTCAGTTTAATGAGGTGCCACTTGCCTATCTTATCTCTTATGGCGTGGACACCTGGGATTTTGATCAGAAATTGGTTGCCTACTTCGTTTTCTGCAAGGATGTCTCCTGCATTTTCTAAGATTCTTATAGTTTGAGGTTTTACGTTTAGGTCTTTGATCCATTTAGAGTTGACTTTTGTGTATGGTGATAGGTAGAGGTCCTGTTTCAGTCTTCTGCATGTGATCAACCAGTTTTCCCAGCACCATTTACTGAACAGGTTATTCTCTCTCCAGTGGTTGCTGGTGGAGGCTTTGTCGAAGATGAGTTGGTTGAGGAATTGAGGTTTTGCTTCCAGAATCTCTATCCTGTTTTATTGGTCCATATGCCTGTTCTTACCAATACCAGGCTGTTTTGATTATTGTAGCCTTATAGTAAAGTTTAAAGTCTGGAAGTGTGATACCTCCCACTTTGTTTCTTTTGCTAAGGATTGTTTTGGCTATTCGTGGTCATTTATGTTTCTATGTGAACTTCTGTATTGTCAATTCCAGGTCTGAGAAGAATGATGTTGGTAATTTAATGGGTATTGTGTTGAATCTGTAGGTTGCCTTTGGTAGGATGGACATCTTAACTATGTTGATTCTTCCTATCCATGAGCATGGAATATTTTTCCATTTGTTTGTGTCTTCTTGGGTTTCTTTGAGCAGTATTTTCTGATTTTCATTGGAAAAGTCTTTCACTTCTCTGGTTAGGAAGATTCTGAGGTATTTCATTTTTGTGTGTGGCTATTATGAATGGGATTAATTCAAAATATTTCTAATTTCTAGGCTGGGCATGGTGACTCACGCCTATAATCCCAGCACTTTGGGAGGCAGAGATGAGAGGATTGCCTGAGCCCAGGGTTTTGAGACTAGCCTGGGCAACTTGGCAAGACTGTGTCTCTGCAATAAATAATAAAAATTAACTGGGTGTGATGGTACACATCTGTAGTACTAGCTACTCAGGAGGCTGAGGCAGGAGGATCACCCGAGTCTTGCAGGTCGAGGCTGCTATAGCCATGAGTGTGCCACTACACTCTCCAACCTCGGTGTCAGACTGAGACTCCAACATATATATATCTTTATGATTTCTTCTTTGAACCAGGGATTATTTAGAATGTGTTAATTATTTTTTAAATATGCAGGGGGCTTCCAGCTATCTTTTTGTTATTAATGTCTAATTTAATTTTTTTGTTGTCAGATAGCATACCTTGTATTAGTTTAACTCCTTTACATGAGTTAAATACAGAATATGGACTTTTTGGTGAATATTCCATGTGTGCTTGAAAAAAATGTATATTCTGTTATTGTTGGGTGGAATGCTCTATAAATGTCACTTTGGTCAAGTTGATTGATAGGGTTGTTCAGATGTTCTGTATCTTTACTGATTTTCTGTCTACTTGTTCTATTGAAGCTGAAGTTCAATAATAAATGTGATTTATCCATCTCTCCTTTCTCTTTTCTGATTTTTGCTGCATATGTTTTGCACCTAAATGTTTAGAGTTGTTAAGTTTTCTTGGTATATTATTATGTAAAGTTTCTCTTTATCCCTGGTAATATTTCTTGTTCTGAAATCTACTTTTTTTGGTATTAATACAGTCATTTCAACTTTATGTGATTAATGTATATTTTCCTATCGGTTTACTTATATCCTATCCATATTTTTGTATTTAATATGGGACTTCTGCTAGATAGAATATACAAAGGGGGTCAAAAATACATACACATTTTAAGAAGAAAAAAACCTATATTGGAATTGTAATACTCAATATATATAGATAACAAAATATAAACTGATAACAAGTCACACTTGACTTCTGCAATGACAAGAGATGCTCAATGTAGTTGTCCACAGTGTCCAGACACTTCTGATTATGGAAAACTAAGTAAAACATAGATAACATCTCTTAAAATGTGTATACATATTTTTGGCACCCTTGGTAGTTGTATCTTGTTTTTTAAAAAAAATACAATTTGAAAATTTCTGTTTTTTTGTCTTTGGTGTCTAGATATTTTGCACTTAATGTAATTGTTTATATACTTGAATGTAAAATACCATCTTGCTAATTGTGTTCTGTTTGTTCCACTCATTCTTTTATTCTCTTTTTTTGATTTTCAGAGATTGAACCAACCCTGCATTCCTGAGATAAATGTTCTTTCTATACCTCTTCTTGGTTTAGTATTCTTAATTATTCCATTTGATCTCTACTTTTGGCATACATCTTTTCAAACTTAGTTAGCCTATGTTTTGCAATACACATCTTATAGTCAATTATTTTGTAATGCCTTTTATATTTATCTTTTATTAAAAATAATTTCTAGAGTTCTTGTTTTCTTCATGTAAATCCAAGTTTCTCTCAGCTGTTGTGTTCCTTGGTTTGAATAAAATTTTTGATATTTCTTGTAGTACATTTCTGCTGTTAATGAAGTCTTTCAGTTTTTATTCATTTCAAAAAGTGTTTACTTCACATTCATTTCTGAAGACACTCTTAGTTTCACAGGGTTTGCAGATTTTTCTTTTAGTATTTTGTTTTATTTTATATTTTTGAGTCAGAGTCTCACTCTGTCACCCAGGCTAGAGTGCAGTGGCACACCCACGGCTACCTGCTCAACTTTGACCTGCTGGGTTCAGGTGATCCCTCCACCTTAGGCTTCCAAGTAGCTGGAACTATAAGCACACACCAGCATGCCTGGCTAATTGATTTATTGTAGAGATGAGATCTTGCCAAGTTGCCTAGGCTGGTCTAGAACCCCCAGGTTCAGGCAACCCTTTCACCTTCGTCTCCTAAAATGTTTGGATTACAGGCATGATCCACCATGCCTGGCCCTTTTCTTTTAGTATTTTGAAAATGACTTTTGGATTGTATAATTTCTAATTAGAATTCTGATGTAATTCTTATCTTTGTTCTTCTGCACATAGTATGTTTTTAAAATCTGGATTCTTTCAAGATTTACTCTTTACCTTTGGTTTTTGACAATCACAGATTTAACATGATGTGTCTAGTCATTTTTTTATAGTGGAGATATTTATCCAACTATGGGTTCTTGGATATGTAGTTTTATGTTTTTCATTATTTTTTAGAAAATTTCTCAGTGATTACTTCTTCAAATGTTTCTTCTGCCTTTTTCTCTCTCTTCTCTTTCTAGACTTCAATTCCAAACATAAATGAGTATATGGTATTGTTCTAAAGCTCTTTAGATGTTTTGTTCTTGTCTCCTCAATCTCATCTTTATCTTTTTGTTTTAATTTGGACAATTTCCATTTATCTGCCTTCAAATTCAAGGGTTTCACACTTGGATGTACCAAGTGTACTGATAAGCTCATGGAAGGAATGTATCTTTGATATCGTATTTTGGTTTCTACTATATTAATATGACCCTTTCTTATAGTTTTCATCTCTGCTGAAATTCCTTATCTGTTCATAAGTGTTTTTATTTTTTATATGTAGTTCTTTAACATATTAGTCATAGCTGTTTTAAAGTTTATATGTGATAGCTCTTACACCCAGGTCATTTTTTAGTACAGTTGTATTTATTTCTTTGTCTCTTGACAATGGATTGATTTTTCCATGTCTTATACTTTTTGATTGATGATCAGACATCATGCATTTTCTTCCAGAAATGTGTGTTTCTCTTTTTCTGTCAGGTCATTAGTGTATTTGGGTTTGAATCAGTATGGTCAGACATTGATCTTGATTTGGGTTTTATTGTTACTGTGGTTGCTTTCAGTGTAACAAAGACTTCGAATCCCTTTTGTGGTGGGCTGCCAGTGCTTGTGCCTAGGGTGAGGCCTGGGGTGGTCAGTGGTTTTCCTCCACACTAAGTTTTCAGATGCCCCTGCATGCCTGCTATACAGAGGGAGTCTCTACAAATTTTTGCCTTTTTCCCATAGGTAGGCTGATGTTCCTTACTGAGCTGTGTTTGTTACAGTATAATTGGAGACAGCAGGGTTCTCTGTTGTCCAGGTTCACCACAGTCTTAGGTATACCTCTGTTCCTGGAACTCAGAGAATGAGGCTTTCTCAGTCTCCCAGCCGCTCCTCCCTGGAACAACTAAGCTCTGCTTTGTATGTGTGATGGGTGTTGTGTGTAAGAGAGTTTCCTGCCCTCCCTGTTATGACAATCCTTTGAGGTATTGCATGGGATCTGGGGTCCAGGCCTCTTTTCCACCCATCCTTCAGGGTAGAGGATTTTTTTCTTCTATCCTTCCCCCACGACAATGTGAGTCTCGACTCTCAGGAGGTGGATGTGGGGAACAGTACCTTCAGGCTACTCCCCCAACACTAGACCTTCCATTTCAGCTCAGCCAGCTTCCTCTCAGCCCAGAAGAAGCCTCTCTGACAAAGGGCTGCTGTCCTTGAAATTGGTATGTGCCTTCAAGGAGAGAACTTACAAAATATATGAAGATAAAACAGAAAAGTTGCTTAGGGAAAGCTGATTTATTTGGCTCACGTGGGCTTTAGTTTCCTGCCAGAGTGAGAGAAGGACCCTTGGAGCCAGTAATTCCCTGAGGGAGTTCCCAAGGACAGGGAGGGTTTGGATAGTTCTGCCACATTCTCACCCCAGAATTTAGCAGGTTCCTTGAACATGCTTTTCATTTGTCCCCAAGCACTCATTCAGGGAGAGGTACAGATATGAACCCGTCTGCACTGAGAGCAGCTGGTTTGCAGACTCATGGTCAGCAGAAGGAAGGGATACAACAGGAGATGGGTCTGCAGAGGATGGTGGTGCAGGAGAACTAGAAGCACCTGGGGGACTGACAGGAGGGGATAGGGTACACAATGGGCCTACAGCTGGTAGGCATGAACAGTACAAGCTTGTAGCTCACAGGCATGCACACAGAGGACTGGCAGCTCACAGGCATGCACATGGAGGACTGGCAGGGGTTGGGCGCACAGCTAGTATGGCATATGGTAGTGTGAGGCTGGGGTGGTGTGGGGGAGAAGGGTGATGATGTCTGGATGCTCCTTCTGGTAGTCCTTATACTGGAACCCTGGGCATCTGGGTAATACATAAATACAACTGTTTTCTTCTTTGTAGTTGTTTCCATTGTGTTTCCCAACATCTTATTATCCTGGATGCACTTTCCTGTGTTATGGCTCTGCCATAAATAGCTTTGTCTTTGAGGTCAATTTCTTCTGTAAACAGGATGTTCTGGCTTCACTTTATGCAGGTTTTGTGTTATTTTTTTCAGGTCAATATCATGCACATAGTACCATTGGCTCAACTTAAAGTACTGGATTCTGTTTTGTTTTTCCTTTCATGCTATCAGTGAAGACTTTGAGGCAATTTTTTTGTTGTTGCTATTTGTTTGTTTTTAGTCAGGGTCTCACTCTCTCACCCAGGCTGGAGTGCAGTGAGTGGTTCACTCATGATTCATCACAGCCTCAACCTTCTAGGCTCGGGTGATCCTTCTGCTTCAGCTTCCCGAGTAGCTGGGACTACAGGTGTGCACTACCATACCTAGTTAATTTTTTGATTTATTTTGTAGAGACAAGGTCTTGCTATATTGCCTAGGCTGGTCTTGAACTCCTGGGCTCAGGTAATCCTCCCGTCTTAGCTTCCCAGAGTGCTGGGATTATAGGCATGAGTCACTGTGTCTGGCCAATGATGTATTTTGAAATTTTGTTTCTTTTTTGAGTTGGAGTCTCACTCAGTTGCCCAGACTGGAGTGTAGTGGCCGCTCCCGGCCACCGCAGCCTCGACCTGCTGGGCTCTGGCGATTCTTT